>NC_068454.1:3330124-3360124 GCF_023373465.1 Oncorhynchus keta | reverse complement strand
CAGGAGGAGGGAGCAGGGGGAGGGAGCAGGGGGAGAGAGCAGGAGGAGAGAGCAGGAGGAGGGAGCAGGAGGAGGGAGCAGGAGGAGGGAGCAGGGGGAGGGAGCAGGAGGAGGGAGCAGGAGGAGAGAGCAGGAGGAGGGAGCAGGGGGAGGGAGCAGGGGGAGGGAGCAGGGGGAGGGAGCAGGGGGAGAGAGCAGGAGGAGAGAGCAGGAGGAGAGAGCAGGAGGAGGGAGCAGGGGGAGGGAGCAGGAGGAGAGAGCAGGAGGAGAGAGCAAGAGGAGGGAGCAGGGGGAGGGAGCAGGGGGAGGGAGCAGGGGGAGGGAGCAGGGGGAGAGAGAAGGAGGAGGGAGCAGGAGGAGGGAGCAGGGGGAGGGAGCAGGGTGAGAGAGCAGGAGGAGAGAGCAGGAGGAGAGAGCAGGAGGAGAGAGCAAGAGGAGGGAGCTGGGGGAGGAAGTAGGGGGAGGAAGCAGGAGGTGGAGCTGGGGGAGGGAACGGGGGAGGGAGCAGGGGAGGGAGCTGGGGGAGTGAGCAGCAGGAGGAACTGGGGGAGGGACCAGGGGGAGGAAGCAGGAGGGGGAGCTGGGGGATGGAGAGGGGAGGGGGCCGGAACAGAGGGAGCAGGGGTAGGGAGCAGGGCGAAAGAGCAGGAGGGGGAGCTGGGGTAGGGAGAGGGGGAGGGAGTAGGAAGAGGGAGCAGGTTGAGGGTGGAGGGGGAGGGACCAGGCAGAGGTACCAGGTTGAGGGAGCACGGGGAGCAGGGGGAGGGAGCAGAAGGAGGGAGCAGGAGGAGGGAGCAGGGGGAGGGAGCTGGTGGAGCAGGTGAAGGAGCAGGGGAAGGGAGCAGGAAGAGGGAGCAGGTTGAGGGAGCAGGGGAAGGGAGCAGGTTGAGGGAGCAGGGGGAGCAGGTGAAGGAGCAGTGAGAGGGAGCATAGGGGGGGGGGGAGCATGGGGGGGGGAGTAGGTTGAGGGACTAGGAAGAGGGAGCAGGGGGAGGAAGCAGGTGGAGGGAGCAGAGAGAGGGAGCTGGTGGAGCTGGTGAAGGAGCAGACGGAGGGAGCAGTGAGAGGGAGTAGGAGGAGGGAGAAGGAGGAAGGAGCAGGGGAGGGGGTAGGAGGAGGGAGCAGGGGGAGGGAGCAGGGGAGGGAGTAGGAGGAGGGAGTAGGAGGAGGGAGCAGGGGGAGGGAGCAGGGGAGGGAGTATGAGGAGGGAGTAGGAGGAGGGAGCAGGTGAGTAGCAGGGGGAGGGAGCTGGTGGAGCAGGTGAAGGAGCAGGGGAGGGAGCATGATGGATAAGACTAGGGTTACAGTATAGTGGTGTTAGATGATGGCTAAGATTAGGGTTACAGTATAGTGGTGTTAGATGATGGATAAGACTAGGGTTACAGTATAGTGGTGTTAGATGATGGATAAGACTAGGGTTACAGTATAGTGGTGTTAGATGATGGATAAGACTAGGGATACAGTATAGTGGTGTTAGATGACGGATAAGACTAGGGTTACAGTATAGTGGTGTTAGATGACGGATAAGACTAGGGTTACAGTATAGTAGTGTTAGATAATGGATAAGACTAGCGTTACAGTATAGTGGTGTTAGATGATGGATAAGACTAGGGTTACAGTATAGTGGTGTTAGATAATGGATAAGACTAGGGTTACAGTATAGTGGTGTTAGATGACGGATAAGACTAGGGTTACAGTATAGTGGTGTTAGATGACGGATAAGACTGGGGTTACAGTATAGTGGTGTTAGATGACGGATAAGACTAAGGTTACAGTATAGTAGTGTTAGATGACGGATAAGACTAGGGTTACAGTATAGTAGTGTTAGATGACGGATAAGATTAGGGTTACAGTATAGTGGTGTTAGATGATGGATAAGACTAGGGTTACATTATAGTAGTGTTAGATGATGGATAAGACTCGGGTTACAGATTAGTAGTGTTAGATCAGACTAGGCAGTTTGGGAGACAAGGGCCACTGTTCCTGAACGTCTGCTAAACCTTCTCAATTCATGCACCTTGGTTGGAGAGGAATAATAATAATAATATATGCCATTGACCAGACGCTTTTATCCAAAGCGACTTACAGTCAGACAGCAGCAGGCTTCCTCTCCTTACATCATGATTCATCCCCCTGGGTTGTAGAGGATGACAGCAGCAGGCTTCCTCTCCTTACGTCATGGTTCATCCCCCTGGGTTGTAGAGGATGACAGCAGCAGGCTTCCTCTCCTTACCTCATGATTCATCCCCCTGGGTTGTAGAGGATGACAGCAGCAGGCTTCCTCTCCTTACATCATGATTCATCCCCCTGGGTTGTAGAGGATGACAGCAGCAGGCTTCCTCTCCTTACGTCATGGTTCATCCCCCTGGGTTGTAGAGGAAGACAGCAGCAGGCTTCCTCTCCTTACCTCATGATTCATCCCCCTGGGTTGTAGAGGATGACAGCAGCAGGCTTCCTCTCCTTACATCATGATTCATCCCCCTGGGTTGGAGAGGATGACAGCAGCAGGCTTCCTCTCCTTACGTCATGATTCATCCCCCTGGGTTGTAGAGGATGACAGCAGCAGGCTTCCTCTCCTTACATCATGATTCATCCCCCTGGGTTGGAGAGGAAGACAGCAGCAGGCTTCCTCTCCTTACATCATGATTCATCCCCCTGGGTTGTAGAGGAAGACAGCAGCAGGCTTCCTCTCCTTACATCATGATTCATCCCCCTGGGTTGTAGAGGATGACAGCAGCAGGCTTCCTCTCCTTACATCATGATTCATCCCCCTGGGTTGTAGAGGAAGACAGCAGCAGGCTTCCTCTCCTTACAGTCATGATTCATCCCCCTGGGTTGTAGAGGATGACAGCAGCAGGCTTCCATTCCTTACGTCATGATTCATCCCCCTGGGTTGGAGAGGATGACAGCAGCAGGCTTCCTCTCCTTACATCATGATTCATCCCCCTGGGTTGTAGAGGAAGACAGCAGCAGGCTTCCATTCCTTACATCTTGTAATTCACATGATGACACTCCAGACACAGGTACACATTGATGTTGTATGGTAGATACGTGGCAGTAGAGTAGTGGCCTTTAGGGCGCACACTTAATGTGTTGGGACAAGTTACTATTTTTAATTGTATATATACCCCTTCATTTTGCTGGACCCCAGGAAGAGTAGATGCTAGCTTGGCAGGAACTAATGGGGATCCACAATAAACCCCAGGAAGAGTAGCTGCTGCCTTGGCAGGAACTAATGGGGATCCATAATAAACCCCAGGAAGAGTAGCTGCTTCCTTGGCAGGAACTAATGGGGATCCATAATAAACCCCAGGAAGAGTAGCTGCTGCTTTGGCAGGAACTAATGGGGATCCATAATAAACCCCAGGAAGAGTAGCTGCTGCCTTGGCAGGAACTAATGGGGATCCATAATATACCCCAGGAAGAGTAGCTGCTGCCTTGGCAGGAACTAATGGGGATCCATAATAAACCCCAGGAAGAGTAGCTGCTGCCTTGGCAGGAACTAATGGGGATCCATAATAAACCCCAGGAAGAGTAGCTGCTGCCTTGGCAGGAACTAATAGGGATCCATAATAAACCCCAGGAAGAGTAGATGCTACCTTGGCAGGAACTAATGGGGATCCACAATAAACCCCAGGAAGAGTAGCTGCTGCCTTGGCAGGAACTAATGGGGATCCATAATAAACCCCAGGAAGAGTAGCTGCTTCCTTGGCAGGAACTAATGGGGATCCATAATAAACCCCAGGAAGAGTAGCTGCTGCTTTGGCAGAAACTAATGGGGATCCATAATAAACCCCAGGAAGAGTAGCTGCTGCTTTGGCAGGAACTAATGGGGATCCATAATAAACCCCAGGAAGAGTAGATGCTACCTTGGCAGGAACTAATGGGGATCCACAATAAACCCCAGGAAGAGTAGCTGCTGCCTTGGCAGGAACTAATGGGGATCCATAATATACCCCAGGAAGAGTAGCTGCTGCCTTGGCAGGAACTAATGGGGATCCATAATAAACCCCAGGAAGAGTAGCTGCTGCCTTGGCAGGAACTAATGGGGATCCATAATAAACCCCAGGAAGAGTAGCTGCTGCCTTGGCAGGAACTAATGGGGATCCATAATATACCCCAGGAAGAGTAGCTGCTGCCTTGGCAGGAACTAATGGGGATCCATAATAAACCACAGGAAGAGTAGCTGCTGCCTTGGCAGGAACCAATGGGGATCCATAATAAACCCCAGGAAGAGTAGCTGCTGCCTTGGCAGGAACTAATGGGGATCCATAATAAACCCCAGGAAGAGTAGCTGCTGCCTTGGCAGGAACCAATGGGGATCCATAATAAACCCCAGGAAGAGTAGCTGCTGCCTTGGCAGGAACTAATGGGGATCCATAATAAACCACAGGAAGAGTAGCTGCTGCCTTGACAGGAACTAATGGGGATCCATAATAAAGACCATATATGTATTTTACCTGGTCAGATCTTGATGCAGCTGCTTCTGTCCACATTGATAGATACTCAACTCTGATCTGTCATGACAACTACAAGTGCCTACAAACACATCGCTCTGCATGCGTACGCACTGGGCCTCCCACCCACACACGGGTTACCAGGTTTCTACAGCTACCGAGTGTTCAGATTCGAAACATATATTACACTATACCTGTCTAATTGCTGATAGGCATCATCTTTTAAGAGGTGTTGCAACTGTGGAGGAAGATTCTTTATTTAGAGATCCACACTGTCCTTCCTCCTCCTCCTCCTCCTCCTCCTCCTCCTCCTCCTCCTCCTACTCCTCCTCATCTTTAGCCTCCTTCTTTTCCATCCCTTCTTCAGTTTCCACAGGAACGGCAGCTTACTGTATCACGATGTTTTAACTAATTCATCAAATTCATTAGCCAGTTCGTCTTAAAGAACTAGGAGACCAATTAAGCTTTTTGAAGTGAATGTCAAAGAAGTACGGAGAGGGATTTTCCTGCAGCATGCCGAAGGCTGCTCCTGTGACAGTGTAAAGCTGAAATAACACTTTTATTCTATCTCACTAATACTAGTTAACAGACACTTTATCTAGAAAGTAAAGTCTTCCTATCCCAGTATAAGCCAATATTTGGATAATTAATTTAAATCTCCAATTTAAAAGATCCAATGTAAACATCACAGTTGTTGAAACATGGAATGTGACACAAAGCTGACTTTTCTTTCTTATTTAAAAAAAAAACATATTTTCTCTCGACTCTTCCTCCTCCTCACCTAAAAAAAAAAAAACTTCCTCTCGACCCTTCCTCCTCCTCACATTGACAAACAAACATTCTCTCTTGACTCCCCCTCCTCACCTTGAAAAACGATCTTCCTCTCGACTCTTCCTCCTCCTCACATTGACAAACAATCTTCCTCTCGACTAGTCCTCCTCCTCACCTTGAAAAACAATCTTCCTCTCGACTCTTCCTCCTCCTCCTCTCATTGAAATTGATTTGAAAATTCATAGAGGAACCCAAAGACGTAATAATCGGTCCAGTTCTTTACAAGCGATAGGCCAAGGCATACAAACCTAAAGGACCGTTCAAATTGATCTCAAATTTAGCTGTGCTTAAAGGGCCAGTCCGTAGTTAAAGTGATTACCCAGCCTCTGTTTTGTTCAAAAGCCGAGGAGGGCCTGGAGAAATGTACACACTCTTAAATTCATTGACAGAGATATGGATTAAATTATACTTTCTCTCTCTCTCCGCCCCCGTCTGTCTCTCTCTCTCCGCCCCCGTCTGTCTGTGTCTCTCCGCCCCCGTCTGTGTCTCTCCGCCCCCGTCTGTCTCTCTCTCTCCGCCCCCGTCTGTCTGTGTCTCTCCGCCCCCGTCTGTCTCTCTCTCTCCGCCCCCGTCTGTCTCTCTCTCTCCGCCCCCGGCTGTCTCTCTCTCTCCGCCCCCGTCTGTCTCTCTCCGCCCCGGCTGTCTCTCTCCGCCCCCGTCTGTGTCTCTCCGCCCCCGTCTGTGTCTCTCTCTCCGCCCCAGTCTGTCTCTCTCCGCCCCCGGCTGTCTCTCTCTCTCCGCCCCAGTCTGTCTCTCTCTCTCCGCCCCAGTCTGTCTCTCTCTCTCCGCCCCCGTCTGTGTCTCTCTCTCCGCCCCAGTCTGTCTCTCTCTCCGCCCCAGTCTGTCTCTCTCTCTCCGCCCCGTCTGTGTCTCTCCGCGCCCGTCTGTCTCTCTCCGCCCCCGTCTGTGTCTCTCCGCCCCCGTCTGTCTCTCTCTCTCCGCCCCAGTCTGTCTCTCTCCGCCCCCGGCTGTCTCTCTCTCTCCGCCCCAGTCTGTCTCTCTCTCTCCGCCCCAGTCTGTCTCTCTCTCTCCGCCCCCGGCTGTCTCTCTCTCTCCGCCCCAGTCTGTCTCTCTCTCTCCGCCCCAGTCTGTCTCTCTCTCTCCACCCCCGTCTGTGTCTCTCCGCCCCCGGCTGTCTCTCTCTCTCTCCGCCCCAGTCTGTCTCTCTCTCTCCGCCCCGTCTGTCTCTCTCTCTCTCCGCCCCCGTCTGTGTCTCTCTCTCCGCCCCCGGCTGTCTCTCTCTCTCCGCCCCAGTCTGTGTCTCTCCGCCCCCCGTCTGTCTCTCTCTCTCTCCGCCCCCGGCTGTCTCTCTCTCTCCGCCCCCGTCTGTCTCTCTCTCTCTCCGCCCCCGGCTGTCTCTCTCTCTCCGCCCCAGTCTGTGTCTCTCCGCCCCGTCTGTCTCTCTCTCTCCGCCCCCGTCTGTCTCTCTCTCCGCCCCGTCTGTCTGTGTCTCTCCGCCCCGTCTGTGTCTCTCCGCCCCGTCTGTCTCTCTCGCCCTCTCTCCTCCCCCCGTCTGTGTCTCTCTCTCCGCCCCGTCTGTGTCTCTCCGCCCCCGTCTGTCTCTCTCTCTCCGCCCCCGTCTGTGTCTCTCTCTCCGCCCCCGTCTGTGTCTCTCTCTCTCCGCCCCGTCTGTCTCTCTCTCTCCTCCCCCGTCTGTCTCTCTCCGCCCCGTCTGTCTCTCTCTCCGCCCCCGTCTGTGTCTCTCCGCCCCGTCTGTGTCTCTCCGCCCCCGTCTGTCTCTCTCTCTCCGCCCCCGTCTGTGTCTCTCTCTCCGCCCCCGTCTGTGTCTCTCCGCCCCGTCTGTCTCTCTCTCTCCGCCCCCGTCTGTCTCTCTCTCTCTCTCCGCCCCCAGTCTGTCTCTCTCTGTCTCTCTCCGCCCCCCCGTCTGTCTCGTCTCTCTCCGCCCCCGTCTGTGTCTCTCTCTCCGCCCCCGTCTGTGTCTCTCCGCCCCCGTCTGTCTCCGCCCCCGTCTGTCTCTCTCCGCCCCCGTCTGTCTCTCTCCGCCCCGTCTGTGTCTCTCCACCCCCGTCTGTCTCTCTCCTCCCCGTCTGTCTCTCTCTCTCCTCCCCCCGTCTGTCTCTCTCTCTCTCTCGCCCCCGTCTGTCTCTCTCCGCCCCTGTCTGTCTCTCTCCGCCCCCGTCTGTCTCTCTCTCTCCGCCCCGTCTGTCTCTCTCCGCCCCCGTCTGTCTCTCTCCCCCCCCGTCTGTCTCTCTCCGCCCCCGTCTGTCTCTCTCCGCCCCCGTCTGTCTCTCTCCGCCCCGTCTGTCTCTCTCCGCCCCGTCTGTCTCTCTCCCCGTCTGTCTCTCTCTCCCCGTCTGTCTCTCTCTCTCTCTCTCCTCCCCCGTCTGTCTCTCTCTCTCCTCCCCCGTCTGTCTCTCTCCGCCCCGTCTTTCTCTCTCCGCCCCGTCTGTCTCTCTCCGCCCCCGTCTGTCTCTCTCCGCCCCCGTCTGTCTCTCTCCGCCCCCGTCTGTCTCTCTCCGCCCCCGTCTGTCCCTCGTCCGTCCTCTCCGTCTGTCCCTCTCTCCGCCCCCGTCTGTCTCTCTCCGCCCCCGTCTGTCTCTCTCCGCCCCCGTCTGTCTGGATTAAATTATACTTTCAAACATGTTTTAAGGCAACGCTGTGTTGTTGTTTATTTACACTTGCAATGTTTACAAACAGTGTAGTAAAACAAGCTTTTTTTGGGGGGGGGGGGGCTTCTGAAGGGGTGTGACAGCTGAACTGAGCTCATGAAGCATTTCTAAGTTATATTCTTTAAGAATCAATGGGTATATATCATTCATTTATGAGTCAAAAAATTGATTTGGCAAACTGCAGATAGCCTCTATAAGGGGGGATTTGATAGCATCTGCTCTCTGTGGCTGAGGTATGATTGAAATCCCATTTACTTGCTACTGTTTAATAATTAATACGTGGCCAGTGTTTCTCCAGCACTTACAGGGGAGTGGAACATTTGAATTGATTTGCTATTTTGGCATGCACCAATCAGGACATGGGGGGGGGATTTGCTATTTTGGAATGCACCAATCAGGACATGGGGGGAATGATTCCAAAGTAAACCTGATATGCTGCGCCTTCGGGAAAGTGTTCGTACTCCTGGACTTTATCCACATTTTGTTACTTTACAGTCTTTTTCTAAAATTGATCTGCACACAATACTCCATAATGACAAAGCGAAAACAGGTTTCTAGACATTTTTGCAAATAAAAATAAAATATAAAAAAAATACATATTTATATGCAATACCAGTAAAAAGTCTGGACACACCTATTCATTCAAGGAGTTCTTTAATTTGACAATGTTCTACATTGTAGGATAATAGTGAAGACATCAAATCTATTAAACAACACATATGGAATCATGTAGTAACCAAAAAAGTTTTAAACCAATCAAAATATATTTTATATTTGAGATTCTTCAAAGTATCTACCCTTTGCCTTGATGACAACTTTGCACACTCTTAACCATCTTCACCTGGAATGCTTTTCCAACAGTCTTGAAGGAGTTCCCACATATGCTGAGCACTTGTTGACTGTTTTTCCTTCACTCTGCGGTCCAACTCATCCCAAACTATCTCAACTGCTTTGAGGTCGGGTGATTACGGAGGCCAGGTCATCTGATGCAGCACTCAATCACTCTCCTTCTTGCTCAAAAAACCCTTATACAGCCTGGATGTGTGTTGGGTGACTGTTGAAAAACAAATGATAGTCCCAGTAAGCTCAAACCAGATGGGATGGTGTATCGCTGCAGAATGTTGTGGTCGCCATGCTGGTTAAGTGTGACTTGAATTCTAAATAAATCACAGACAGTGTCACCAGCAAAGCACCATCACACCTCCTCCTCCATGCTTCACGGTAGAAACTACACATCCGTTCACCTACTCTGCGTCTCACAAAGACACGGCGGTTGCAACCAAAAATCTCAAATTTGAAGTCATCAGACCAAAGGACAGATATCCACCGGTCTAATGTCCATTGCTCGTGTTTCTTGGCCCAAGCAAGTCTCTTCTTATTATTGGTGTCCTTTAGTAGTGGTTTCCTTGCAGCAATTCGACCATGAAGGCCTGATTCACGCAGTCTCCTCTGAACAGTTGATGTTGAGATGTGTCTGTTACTTGAACTCTGTGAAGTATTTATTTGGGCTGCAATTTCTGAGGCTGGTAACTCTAATGAACTTCTCCTCTGCAGCAGAGGTAACTCTGGGTCTTCCTTTCCTGTGGCGGTCCTCATGAGAGCAAGTTTCATCATAGCACTTGATGGTTTTTGCGACTCCACTTGAAGAAACTTTAAAAGATCTTGAATTGTTCCGTATTGACTGACTTTCATGTCTTATTAAAGAAAAGAAGGACTGTCGTTTCTCGTTGCTTATTTGATCTGTTCTTGCAATAATATGGTCAAGGTCTTGGACTTGGTCTTTTATCAAAAATAACTATCTTCTGTATACCATCCCTACCTTGTCACAACATCACTGATTGGCTTAAATGCATTAAGAAGGAAAGAAATCCACAAATTAACTTTTAACAAGGCACACCTGTTCATTGAAATTAATTCCAGGTGATTACCTCCTGAATCTGGTTGAGAGAATGCCAAGAATGTGTAAAGCTGTCATCAAGGTAAAGGGTGGCTACTTAGAAGAATCTCAACTGACGTGTATTTGTGAGGATCAGAGTAGGTGAACGGATGATCTCTGTATGTGTGGTTCCCACCGTGAAGCATGGAGGAGGAGGTGTGATGTTGTGGGGGTGCTTTGCTGGTGACACTCTCTGTGATTTATTTAGAATTCAAGGGACACTTAACCAGTATGGCTACCACAGCATTCTGCAGCGATATGCCATCCCACCTAGTTTGCGCTTAGTGGAGCTATCATTTGTTTTTCAACAGGTCAATGACCCAACACACCTCCAGACTGTGTAAGGTAAATTTGACCAAGAAGGGGAGTGATTGAATGCTGCATCAGATGACCTGGCCTCCACAATCACAACCCAATTGAGATGTTTTGCGAAGAGTTGGACTGCAGATTGATTGAAAACCAGTCAACAAGGGCTCAGCATATGTGGGAACTCCTTCAAGACTGTTGGAAAAGCATTCCAGGTGAAGCTGGTTAAGAGTGTGCAAAGTTGTCATCAAGGCAAAGGGTGGCTACTTTTGAAGAATCTCAAATATAAAATATATTTTTATTTGTTTAACACTTTGGGTTCACTACATGATTCCATATGTGTGTTATTTAGTAGTGTTGATGTCTTCACTATTATTCTACAATTGTAAACATAAAGAAAAACCCTTGAATGAGGAGGTGTGTCCAAACCTTTTGATTGGTGCTGTACGTATCGGAAACAGCGCATTATTATCAGAACAAAAACGTTTCCAAAAATACCTCAACCGCCAAGACGTAGTCAAATGATGAAAACATCAGTAGCTTAAACATCATTTAAGCATCAAGTGGTCTAAATAAATAGTGAAGCTCAGCTCAGCACACACAAAAAAACAATAAGGACCTTTGTATTGAATGGGTCGATACGACGTCAGTGACAAAAAGTATTAAAACGATTGTCGGTTCGTGTGAGTCTTCACACGATGGCGTTGGTTGGTTTTAGCTGCTTTCCCTTTTGTCCTATCAGTTGACACGTGTTGTAACTGTCATTTGGCTGATACACTTTGACGTACCTTTCTTTGGTTACAGACCATAATAGTCTCCGGTTTCCTCTTTATTGTGTCGCTGTTCACCGGCTGTGCAGGAAGGAGCCTTATGTCGCTCAGAGGGAGGGAGCTCCCGTCTCACTTTGTTCATGGTGCCAGACAGACTTGTTCTCTTTGCAAGCGATTTTGTTCGCCAAAATGACAGTTGAAGTGAATAAATTGTCTGTGGTGATAATTTCTCCCCCTTGGCCAACGTAAGGATCCACAAGCCTCATCAACACGTTCTCCAACACTTGCTCACCTGATGTGGATCTTTTCCCAGAGATTGAAAGCTGTTCAGCATGTACAATTACACACACTCTCACTTTGTAGCCTGATCCAAGTAGGCTGGAGTTGACTGATAAGACTGCTTGGATTCATTGGACTGATGTAGGGTACATATCATATAGACTTTAAATTTATATATATATTTTTTATTGTAATACTAGAGGGAATGTGATGTAGTGTTTTGATAAAGGATGAGCTATAGGGGAGAGGGGGGGCTGGGTTATTCTACTACCAGAGGGAATGTGATGTACTGTTTTGAGAATGGCTATGTGTCTGCATTCTAAATGGCAGCCTCATCTCTACAAAGTGCACTACTGTTGACCAGTGCCGCGTGGGACCTCATCTCTACAAAGTACACTACTGTTGACCAGTGCCGTGTGGGATGCACTTTTTGTATAATGTGATTAATCTCAAGAGGGACAGTAACAATAAACAAGAAGGAGAGAGAGCCGACTTCAACTCACAACCATAACAACAGAGCCTGGGTACAAAGAGGCCAGTTGAAGCTCTAGTAATAATACCAGATTGAACTGTATGACTCTGAATGTGTAGCAGGAAATGTTGCCTCTCCATCCAAAACCCATGCTAGAAACCATCCAAGGTACACAGAACCAACATTTGATTAACTATGTAAGTGCCATTTTTATGTTTTCATAAAACCTGTTCAACAGTGAAATTGCAGAATACATCCATATTATATATACGTAGTTATAGCTATAATTTGAAAACAGAACTTGCCTCACATTTGTACATTGACATTGTGACTGCATATGACGAGATGATTGGACCTATTTCCATCCATATAACCCACTTAAATCGATTCGCTATAGTAAAAGTAAATAGAAGTGGAACCAATCACAGTCCTCGACATGTTTTTCCTTATTTTTATGATCCTATCGTAGGCCTGTTCCAGACATAGTAGAAAGACACAACGTTAGATAGCTCCTGTTCATTATGAAAGACACAATGTTAGATAGCACCTCTCCCTGTTCCAGACATAGTAGAAAGACACATAGTTATATAGCAACTCTCCCTGTTCCAGACATAGTAGAAAGACACATAGTTATATAGCTCCTCTCCCTGTTCCAGACATTGTAGAAAGACACATAGTTATATAGTTAGCTCCTCTCCCTGTTCCAGACATAGTAGAAAGACACAACGTTGGATAGCTCCTGTTCATTATGAAAGACACAATGTTAGATAGCTCCTCTCCCTGTTAATTATGAAAGACACAAAGTTATATAGCTCCTCTCCCTGTTCCAGACATAGTAGAAAGACACATAGTTATATAGTTAGCTCCTCTCCCTGTTCCAGACATTGTAGAAAGACACATAGTTATATAGCTCCTCTCCCTGTTCCAGACAGAGTAGAAAGACACATAGTTATATAGCTCCTCTCCCTGTTCCAGACATTGTAGAAAGACACATAGTTATATAGTTAGCTCCTCTCCCTGTTCCAGACATAGTAGAAAGACACAACGTTGGATAGCTCCTGTTCATTATGAAAGACACAATGTTAGATAGCTCCTCTCCCTGTTAATTATGAAAGACACAAAGTTATATAGCTCCTCTCCCTGTTCCAGACATAGTAGAAAGACACATAGTTATATAGTTAGCTCCTCTCCCTGTTCCAGACATTGTAGAAAGACACATAGTTATATAGCTCCTCTCCCTGTTCCAGACAGAGTAGAAAGACACATAGTTATATAGCTCCTCTCCCTGTTCCAGACATAGTAGAAAGACACAACGTTAGATAGTTAGCTCCTCTCCCTGTTCCAGACATAGTAGAAAGACACATAGTTATATAGTTAGCTCCTCTCCCTGTTCATTATGAAAGACACAATGTTAGATAGCACCTCTCCCTGTTCCAGACATAGTAGAAAGACACAACGTTATATAGCTCCTCTCCCTGTTCCAGACATAGTAGAAAGACACATAGTTATATAGCTCCTCTCCCTGTTCCAGACATAGTAGAAAGACACAACGTTAGATAGTTAGCGCCTCTCCCTGTTCCAGACATAGTAGAAAGACACATAGTTATATAGTTAGCTCCTCTCCCTGTTCCAGACAGAGTAGAAAGACACATAGTTATATAGCTCCTCTCCCTGTTCCAGACATAGTTATATAGCTCCTCTCCCTGTTCCAGACATAGTAGAAAGACACAAGGTTATATAGCTCCTTTCCCTGGTCATTATGAAAGACACAACATTAGGTAGTTAGCTCCTTTCCCTGTTCACTATGAAAGACACAACGTCAGGTAGCTCGCTCCTCTCCCTGTTCATTATGAAAGACACAACGTTAGGTAGCTAGCTCCTCTCCCTGTTCATTATGAAAGACACAACGTTAGGTAGCTAGCTCCCTGTTCATTATGATAGACACAACGTCAGGTAGCTAGCTCCTCTCCCTGTTCATTATGAAATACACAACGTTAGGTAGCTAGCTCCTCTCCCTGTTCATTATGAAAGAAACAACATTAGGTAGCTAGCTCCCTGTTCATTATGAAAGACACAACGTTAGATAGTTAGCCCCTCTCCCTGTTCATTATGAAAGACACAACATTAGGTAGCTAGCTCCCTGTTCATTATGAAAGACACAACATTAGGTAGCTAGCTCCTCTCCCTGTTCATTATGACAGACACAACGTTAGGTAGTTAGCTCCTCTCCCTGTTCATTATGAAAGACACAACGTTAGGTAGCTAGCTCCTCTCCCTGTTCATTATGAAAGACACAACATTAGGTAGCTAGCTCCTCTCCCTGTTCATTATGACAGACACAACGTCAGGTAGTTAGCTCCCTGTTCATTATGACAGACACAACGTCAGGTAGTTAGCTCCTCTCCCTGTTCATTATGAAAGACACAACATTAGGTAGCTAGCTCCCTGTTCATTATGAAAGACACAACGTCAGGTAGCTAGCTCCTCTCCCTCTTCCTGATCCCAGTCAGATATAGGGTCCAGTCCCAGTCGACCACACGCTGCCTCACATCTGTGTTTGACTGATGTCACTGGCTAATCAAATCTCCTCATTTCCTGCCAATCGCCAAATTGGATCAATTCGCTGGGCAAGGGGAACAAGGAGAAGGGGGGTGCTGAGAAGGCCCACACACACACACACACACACACACACACACACACACACACACACACACACACACACACACACACACACACACACACACACACACACACACACACACACACACACACACACACACCTTGACACCGGCTTCCTTCATTATGCATTGCGCTGGGGGAGTTAATTAATACGAAGAGGGTCTGTACCTGACAGCCTGCTGTATTATCGATCAAAGAGCTTATTACTGTTGATTTTAGGTCTTGTGACATTTACAACCGCAGTTATATTTTGGTGACATTTGGTTCTCATTTAAAGGAGGTCGAAAGCACTTACCTGTTGGCTGATTAAAAGGCTGGGGAAACTCAATACCACGCAAGCCGGGAAAGAGGGAGCAAGTCAAGGCTCTCACACCCAAACTTCTCTAAAAAGAAGGAGAGAAATCTTTAACAGGCTTTAGAATTAATTAAACCGTCCAATGTGGCTCTGATCCTTTAAACACATGTTCATAAACCGACTGGGTGACCATTAAACACACCTTCATGAACCGACTGGGTTACCATTAAACACACCTTCATGAACCGACTGGGTTACCATTTAAACACACCTTCATGAACCGACTGGGTTACCATTTAAACACACCTTCATGAACCGACTGGGTTACCATTAAACACACCTTCATGAACCGAATGGGTTACCATTTAAACACACCTTCATGAACCGACTGGGTTACCATTTAAACACACCTTCATGAACCGACTGGGTTACCATTAAACACACCTTCATGAACCGACTGGGTTACCATTGAACACACCTTCATAATATATGCCATTTAGCAGACGCTTTTATCCAAAGCGACTTACAGTCATGTGTGCATACATTCTACGTATGGGTGGTCCCGGGATCGAACCCACTACCCTGGCGTTACAAGCGCCATGCTCTACCAACTGAGCTACAGGACTACCATTAAACACACCTTCATGAACCGACTGGGTTACCATTAAACACACCTTCATGAACCGACTGGGTAACCATTTAAACACACCTTCATGAACCGACTGGGTTACCATTCAACACACCTTCGTGAACAGAGATTGGTAACCATTAAACACACCTTCGTGAACAGACTGAGTTACTATTAAACACACCTTCATGAACCGACTGGGTTACCATTTAAACACACCTTCATGAACCGACTGGGTAACCCTTTACTAAGACCAGGCTGGCCATGTCCTGGAGGAGGGAGGAACCTTGCAGAGCCGTAACATGTGTGCCAGATGCCCACCTGTGTTATGGTCCTAGTAGGAGGCCTTCAGTCTACATGCAGTAGAGAGAAGTGAGTCTGCAGTGTTATGTACTGTATCAGCCATCTTGCTCTCTCTCTCTCTCACAATGTCAGGCCCAAGGCTCCGATGTGGAGGAGGAAGGGTCTGGCACAAGGCCTCAATGTGGAGGAGGAAGGGTCAGGCCCAAGGCCTCAATGTGGAGGAGGAAGGGTCAGGCCCAAGGCCTCAATGTGGAGGAGGAAGGGTCAGGCCCAAGGCCTCAATGTGGAGGAGGAAGGGTCAGGCCCAAGGCCTCAATGTGGAGGAGGAAGGGTCAGGCCCAAGGCCTCAATGTGGAGGAGGAATGGTAAGGCACAAGGCCTCAATGTGGAGGAGGAATGGTAAGGCACAAGGCCTCAATGTGGAGGAGGAAGGGTCAGGCCCAAGGCCTCAATGTGGAGGAGGACTGGGGTTCAGTGATTCACAAGACTCGGCCCAGAGGTCTGCAACCTATCAGCCCCTTTCAGTCTTTTCATCCAGCATTGCTTGTTCCACATCTAAATAATGTGCATTATATTCTTCTCCGTATGTGAGAGGGGGGGGAAAAGCAATCTTCCTCTGGTTGATAGATTTTTTTTCCCTCTGACAATACTATCTCTTTGCCTCCTGTCAGCCCGAATAGAACGAAAAGCTATCATTTGCTGATTAAATAGAACCCACAATACATTGCCAGCTAGCGTGTGGTGTTGGAAGGAGCATTCTGGGAATTTAAGAGCAGGCGGTTGTTTCGTCCCAAATGGCACTCTATTCCCTATGTAGTGCTCTACTTTCGATCAGATCCCTACGGGGTGGCTTGTACACTGTAGTGTACTGTACAATGAGATGGGTGTCATTTGCGACCTATCCGAGGAGGGTGTTTTGGAAGGAAAGTGACAGCGTTCTGTTTAAGAGACAAATGACTGTGTTGGAGGAAATAGGGTACAATGAGTATTGATTCCCCCCCCGTTGTGATGGGAATTAATTTAGCCACAACTGGTAGCAGATTGTCTCATTGTCTCTGAGAGTTGCCTTTCCATTCAGACTCACCTTGGCTGCCCTTTGGTTCTCATGCACATTCCTGGGGTGAGGTGGAGTGGACTGACTTCCTGTGCGAGCGCTGGCCATGTAACAGAGAGACAACGGTTACACGTCAGAGCTATAAGTCCATCCATACGGCTATAGGACAAACTCCTGTTTCCCCTGTTGGTGAGGACACCTCTCTTATCTCTCAGGCCTTGTTGAACCCTGGTGTACCACAGCGTTGTTGTTTCTCTAAAGATGAGTAATGACTCCTTTCAGGTGGTTTAATGGTGTGGAGGGGACTGTTTCGGGCCTTAATAGACATGGAGAGACCCGAATACAGAGAACTGATGGGCTATAGCTCTGGAGACTGGGCTAGTAATACTGTGACGCAGCAGAGGCACAGAGACCCGAATACAGAGAACTCATGGGCTATAGCTCTGGAGACTGGGCTAGTAATACTGTGACGCAGCAGAGACACAGAGAACCGAATACAGAGAACTGATGGGCTATAGCCCTGGAGACTGGGCTAGTAATACTGTGACGCAGCACAGACACAGAGACCCGAATACAGAGAACTCATGGGCTATAGCTCTGGAGACTGGGCTAGTAATACTGTGACGCAGCAGAGACACAGAGACCCGAATACAGAGAACTGATGGGCTATAGCTCTGGAGACTGGGCTAGTAATACTGTGACGCAGCAGAGACACAGAGAACCGAATACAGAGAACTGATGGGCTATAGCCCTGGAGACTGGGCTAGTAATACTGTGACGCAGCAGAGACACAGAGACCAATACAGAGAACTGATGGGCTATAGCTCTGGAGACTGGGCTAGTAATACTGTGACGCAGCAGAGACACAGAGACCCGAATACAGAGAACTGATGGGCTATAGCTCTGGAGACTGGGCTAGTAATACTGTGACGCAGCAGAGGCACAGAGACCCGAATACAGAGAACTCATGGGCTATAGCTCTGGAGACTGGGCTAGTAATACTGTGACGCAGCAGAGACACAGAGACCCGAATACAGAGAACTCATGGGTTGTGCAGTGAAACAACAGAGAGTTGTATAGAGACAGCTGTATACAGAGAAGCAATTAGGAAGTTACAGACCCAGAGACACATCTAAACCACAGAGATCCACAGAGTCGTATTCCCGAAACATCCCATATAAAAAACAATACAATGTACAGAGCCTTCAGAGAGTCTCTATACCCCTAGTATTCATACCCCTAGTATTCATACCCCTAGTATTCATACCCCTAGTCTTCATACCCCTAGTATTCATACCCCTAGTATTCATACCCCTAGTCTCCATACCCCTAGTATTCATACCCCTAGTATTCATACCCCTAGTATTCATACCCCTAGTATTCATACCCCTAGTCTTCATACCCCTAGTATTCATACCCCTAGTATTCATACCCCTAGTATTCATACCCCTAGTATTCATACCCCTAGTCTTCATACCCCTAGTATTCATACCCCTAGTATTCATACCCCTAGTCTTCATACCCCTAGTATTCATACCCCTAGTATTCATACCCCTAGTATTCATACCCCTAGTATTCATACCCCTAGTCTCCATACCCCTAGTATTCATACCCCTAGTATTCATACCCCTAGTATTCATACCCCTAGTCTCCATACCCCTAGTATTCATACCCCTAGTATTCATACCCCTAGTATTCATACCCCTTCATACCCCTAGTATTCATACCCCTAGTATTCATACCCCTAGTATTCATACCCCTAGTATTCATACCCCTAGTCTCCATACCCCTAGTATTCATACCCCTAGTATTCATACCCCTAGTATTCATACCCCTAGTATTCATACCCCTAGTCTCCATACCCCTAGTATTCATACCCCTAGTATTCATACCCCTAGTATTCATACCCCTAGTCTCCATACCCCTAGTATTCATACCCCTAGTATTCATACCCCTAGTATCCATACCCCTAGTATTCATACCCCTAGTATTCATACCCCTAGTATTCATACCCCTAGTATTCATACCCCTAGTATTCATACCCCTAGTCTCCATACCCCTAGTATTCATACCCCTAGTATTCATACCCCTAGTATTCATACCCCTAGTATTCATACCCCTTGTATTCATACCCCTTGTATTCATACCCCTAGTATTCATACCCCTAGTATTCATACCCCTTGTTGCTACAGAGCCTTCAGATAGTCTCCATACCCCTAGTATTCATACCCCTAGTATTCATAGCCCTAGTATTCATACCCCTAGTATTCATACCCCTTGTATTCATACCCCTTGTATTCATACCCCTAGTATTCATACCCCTAGTATTCATACCCCTTGTAGCTACAGAGCCTTCAGATAGTATTCATACCCCTTGTAGCTACAGAGCCTTCAGATAGTATTCATACCCCTTGTAGCTACAGAGCCTTCAGATAGTATTCATACCCCTTGTAGCTACAGAGCCTTCAGATAGTATTCATACCCCTTGTAGCTACAGAGCCTTCAGATAGTATTCATACCCCTTGTTGCTACAGAGCCTTCAGATAGTATTCATACCCCTTGTAGCTACAGAGCCTTCAGATAGTATTCATACCCCTTGTAGCTACAGAGCCTTCAGATAGTATTCATACCCCTTGTAGCTAATATATGCCATTTAGCAGACACTTTTATCCAAAGCGACTTACAGTCATGTGTGCATACATTCTACGTATGGGTGGTCCCGGGGATTGAACCCACTACCCTGGCGTTACAAGCGCCATGCTCTACCAACTGAGCTACAGAAGGACCAGCTACAGAGCCTTCAGATAGTATTCATACCCCTTGTTGCTACAGAGCCTTCAGAGAGTATTCATACCCCTTGTAGCTACAGAGCCTTCAGATAGTCTCCATACCCCTAGTATTCATACCCCTTGTTGCTACAGAGCCTTCAGATAGTATTCATACCCCTTGTATTCATACCCCTTGTAGCTACAGAGCCTTCAGATAGTATTCATACCCCTAGTATTCATACCCCTTGTAGCTACAGAGCCTTCAGATAGTATTCATACCCCTTGTAGCTACAGAGCCTTCAGATAGTATTCATACCCCTTGTAGCTACAGAGCCTTCAGATAGTATTCATACCCCTTGTAGCTACAGAGCCTTCAGATAGTATTCATACCCCTTGTAGCTACAGAGCCTTCAGATAGTATTCATACCCCTTGTAGCTACAGAGCCTTCAGATAGTATTCATACCCCTTGTAGCTACAGAGCCTTCAGATAGTATTCATACCCCTTGTAGCTACAGAGCCTTTAGATAGTATTCATACCCCTTGTCTCCATACCCCTTGTAGCTACAGAGCCTTCAGAAAGTCTCCATACCAGTCTCCATACCCCTTGCCTTACATTGAGTTGTGTTACAGCTTGACTTCTAAATGGATGAAATAGATGTTTTTCTCTCAGCCATCTATACACAATACCCCATCATGAAGTGAAAACATATTTTTAGATATTGTAGGAAATGTATTGAAAATGAAATACATAAATATCTATTTTATATAAGAATTCACACCCCTGAGTCAATACCTTGTAGAAGCACGTTTGGCAGAGATTACAGCTGTGTGTCTTTCTGGATAAGTCTCTTAAGAGCTTTCGAGACTTTGATTGTGCAACATTTGCCCAATATTATTTACAAAATTCTTCAAGCTCTGTAAAAATGGTTGTTGATCATTGCGAGACCAAAATAATTGTCTCGCCACAGATTTTCTCAGTAGATTTAAGTCAACATCTTGGCCCTTGAGGAACATTCACTTCTTGGTAAGCAACTCCAGAGTACAGTTGTTCCTCCTTTTAAAAGTTGCGAACTTACACTTAGAGGTACCCAGCATCACAGCGTCATTTCTCCAGACCACCACAAGGGGGAGTTAGAGCACTCATTATTCATTTGGGTGCCAAGGTTTTTATATGACCAATCACATCGAGTGGTTCCAATGACGAATTTTGACGCGAGCCACCCGTCCCTGGTGAAGAAAAAGCCATATCTCCACTTAATTTCTCAGAAAAAGAATAGACTGATGAGTTTCAGAAGAAAGGTCTTTGTTTCTGGACATTCTGAGCCTGTAATCAGACCCACAAATGCTGATGCTCCAGATACTCAAGTAGTCTTAAGAAGTCCAGTTTGTGTTAGCTAATCCTAGTTTATAATTTTAAAAGGCTGATTAGAAAACCCTTTTGCAATTATGTTAGCACAGCTGAAAACTGTTGTGATGGTTGAAGAAGGTATAAAACTGGACTTCTTAAGACTACTTGAGTATCTGGAGCATCAGCATTTGTGGGTCTGATTACAGGCTCAGAATGTCCAGAAACAAAGACCTTTCTTCTGAAACTCATCAGTCTATTCTTTTTCTGAGAAATTAAGTCTACTCCATGTGAGAAATTGCCAAGAAACTGAAGATCTCGTACAACGCTGTGTCCTCTGGAACGCAGGGGGTGATGGTTGCTGATAATGGGCCTCTATGTATCTATGTAGATATTCCATTAAAAATCAACCGTTTCCAGCTACAATAGTAATTTACAACATTAACAATGTCTACACTGTATTTCGGATCGATTTTAGGTTATTTTAATGGACACATTTCTTTCATAAGCAAGGACATTTCTAAGTGACCCCCAAATCTTTTGAGTTTATCGTTTATCAAGTGTATCATTTTAAAAGGCTAATTGATCATTAGAAAACCTTTTTTTGCAATTATGATAGCACAGCTGAACTCTGTTGTTCTGAAGAAGCAATACAACTGGCCTTCTTTAGACTAGTTGAGTATCTGGAGCATCAGCATTTGTGGGTTCGATATATAAGTACATATATAGCCCCATTAAAGGGCGACAGCACAGAGGAAGATAGAAAGAACAAGCTACAGAGGATCAGGTTCTTGTTTGACACAGATAATAACACATTGACATCAGGTTCTCACCTGATCACGTTCACAAGATGACCAAAAACAATGATTTGCAATACTGTATATCTGATGGTTAGAAAATATGGAATAGTTAACCACTGCATTTTACATAAATAAACAATATATATTTCATACAAATTCATTTACTTTAAAAGACAGTCCTCTTATTGGAAGGTGCTTATAATATTTGCCTGGACCTCAAACCAGCAAAGCCTCTCCAAAACAAACCAACTGAAAACAAAAGGATATTACTGCAGTGGCTTTGCATAATGCAAATGTTTTATATTTATTTATGAATACAACTGGCTGTGATTGTGAGTCCCATAGGGCAGTGTACAGCATTGTCTGGATTTGGCCGGTGTAGGCTGTCATTCTAAATAAGAAATTGCTCTTAAATAAGTGACTTGCGTAGTTAAATAGGTTTAAATGTAACGGAAAGAACGACCCACCATATTCCAAACGTTCCTTAAAAAAATTGTTGCACACAGAAATATGCCATGACATACAGGGAAACACTGACCAACACTTTGGTTCCTAGCCTGCCACACATGAATGTTCAGTTACAAGACTTTATCTGGTTGAGGTTTAAAGTAAGCATTATGGTGATCCCGTGTACTGCAGGAATCCAGGTAAAGAACAGGGAGGCAGAGATGCAAGTCCAGATTAAGAGGCTTTCTAGATTCAGGTAATGGAGGGGAATCTTGACTTTAATTCAGACTTGGTTGGCTGTGTATGGAGCATGGTTGACCTAAAACAAGATAACAGGAAATAACAGCAATGAACAAACATAATTCATCTGCTGTAAATGGCAACAATCAATGACAATATGTGAATGCAGAAAGCATATATACGTTGGTAAAGCTATACATAAATACAGCAACAGTTGACAATGAATGGACAGAAATGGATTGTAATAGCATGCTGCGTGGTAGAGGCTGGAGCTATAGCATGCTGCGTGGTAGAGGCTGAAGATATAGCATGCTGCGTGGTAGAGGCTGAAGATATAGCATGAGGCATGGTAGAGGCTGAAGATATAGCATGAGGCATGGTAGAGGCTGAAGCTATAGCATGCTGCGTGGTAGAGGCTGAAGATATAGCATGAGGCATGGTAGAGGCTGAAGATATAGCATGCTGCGTGGTAGAGGCTGAAGATATAGCATGAGGCGTGGTAGAGGCTGAAGATGTAGCATGCTGCGTGGTAGAGGCTGAAGTTATAGCATGAGGCATGGTAGAGGCTGAAGATATAGCATGCTGCATGGTAGAGGCTGAAGATATAGCATGCTGCATGGTAGAGGCTGAAGATGTAGCATGCTGCATGGTAGAGGCTGAAGATATAGCATGAGGCATGGTAGAGGCTGAAGATGTAGCATGCTGCGTGGTAGAGGCTGAAGATATAGCATGAGGCGTGGTAGAGGCTGAAGCTATAGAGGACTAATTGATCACACAGCATATCTATGGCTACAGTGAGTACTAGAGTGGTTCGTCCTTTAAAAGTTGTGGCACACTGCAGCACAGGTTGGACGAGTGTCGCAGAATTCTATGGCACGTTATTTAAGTGTCGCTGTGCAGTATACTACAGTCATATCCGCAAAAATACTACCACTAGCGAAACCCTGTCGTCTGTAGGGTTCTGTCTGCAGGGTTCTGTCTGCAGGGTTCTGTCTGTAGGGTTCTGTCTGTAGGGTTCTGTCTGTAGAGTTCTGTCTGTAGGGTTCTGTCTGTAGGGTTCTGTCTGTAGTGTTCTGTGTGTAGGGTTCTGTCTGTAGTGTTCTGTGTGTAGTGTTCTGTCTATAGTATTCTGTCTATAGTATTCTGTCTGTAGGGTTCTGTCTGTAGTGTTCTGTCTGTAGGGTTCTGTCTGTAGTGTTCTGTGTGTAGTGTTCTGTGTGTAGTGTTCTGTGTGTAGTGTTCTGTGTGTAGGGTTCTGTGTGTAGGGTTCTGTGTGTAGGGTTCTGTCTGTAGGGTTCTGTCTGTAGGGTTCTGTCTGTAGGTTTCTGTCTGCTTTTCTTGTGATGTATGTATGCATGTATGACCACGGCCTGTGGATGAGAGAGAGAGAGAGAGAGAGAGAGAGAGACCACTCCACTCCAGCGAGAGGGAGAGCACTGAGCTCTCTCTCTCTCTCTTACAACCATCTTCTCTCCCTGTCTCTCTCTCTCTCTCTCTCTCTCTCTCTCTCTCTCTCTCTCTCTCTCTCTCTCTCTCTCTCTCTCACTGTGATCTTCTCTGCCTCTTCACACGACAGCCAGAAATACATTCTGCCTCTGACACAACAATGACTAGCTCTATCTGACTTTGATTGCTATCCTCTTTAGTAGAAAGCTCTAGTCTTTTTTTTGTAATGCTTTCCCAGTTGACTTGTGTCGGAGCACACCGGGTTAGTTACAAAGGCATTTGTGTATTTTTAGTTGCTTATTCCTCAAGCATTTTAATCTTTTTTTTCAGCCCAGCGCTGTTCTGAATTGTGTGACTGATTCTCATTGTACACAAAAAGGTGCCTATTCTGAGCCTGTGTATCAGTCGGAGCATAGAGCTTGTCTTTGTGTGAAGAGGTGTGTTCAAGTATTTGTGTCTGTATCTGTATATGTTTGTCTGTCTGGTGTCTACTCTGTCTGTCTGTCTGTCTGTCTGTCTGTCTGTCTGTCTGTCTGTCTGTCTGTCTGGTCTGGTCTGGTCTGGTCTGGTCTGGTCTGGTCTGGTCTGGTCTGGTCTGGTCTTGTCTTGTCTTGTCTTGTCTTGTCCTACTCTGTCTGTCTACTCTGTCTGTGTGCTTTTCTTCCCCTGACTCCGGGAAATTGAAAGGGGATGGGATCTCGTCTGTTACTATAATATTCTCTAATTGGGAGGTGAGGTGAAGAGGAGCAGAGCTTCCAGATCAGGGGAGATGGTGGTGGGACTGAGATGTGGAGAGGACAGAAGAGGGGAGAGGAAGAGATGAGAGGAGGAAGGATAAGAGAGGAAAGGAGAGGAGAGGAGAGGAGAGGGACCATTTGAAGGGAAACAACTCAGAATACCCAGCCTTCATAGAAAGACAGACACAGAGCGACAGACACAGAGCGACAGACACAGAGGGACAGACACAGACACATCTCCTTCACTTAGAGTGGATGAGGGCTCTTTATTGTGGCCTGTGGAATGTTGTGCCCACTCCTCTTCAACGGCTGTGTAAAGTTGCTGGATATTGGCGGGAACTGGAACACGCTGTTGTACACGTCGATCCAGAGCATCCCAAACATGCTCAATGGGTGACATGGCTGGTGTGTATACAGGCCGTGGCAGAACAGGGAATTGTGTACAGCCTCAGAATCTCGCCATGGTGTTTCTATGCATTCAAATTGCCATTGGTATTATGCAATTGTATTCATTGTCTGTAGCTTATGCCTGCCCATACCATAACCCCACCGCCACCATGGGGCACCCTGTTCACAACGTTGACATCAGCAAACTGCTCGCCCACATAACACTGCGGTTTTGATGCGAGTTGGACGTACATCTGTGGCATTGTGCTGTGTGACAAAACTGCACATTTTAGAGTGGCCTTTTACTGTCCCCAGCACAAGGTGCACCTATGCTGTTTAATCAGCTTCTTGATATGCCACACCTGTCAGGTGGATGGATTATCATCTTGGCAAAGGAGAAAAGCTCACTAAACGGGAATGGAAACTAATTGATGCACCAACATTTGAGCTTTTTGTGTGTATGGAAAATAAATAAAAAATAAAACATAAAAGAGGTTGTTGTACATCTACAGATGCCCGTTCTTAATTTGACCAGTTTCTCACAACAGGAAAATAATCCTGCAGCAACAGGAAATCTGAATGATCATTAATTCACATTGTTGTAGGGGTTAATACATGTTTTTTGTAAGAATAAATCAAGTCTGATTTTCAAAGCCTTTTTTTTTAGTCCTTGAATACAGGACAATAAGCATTTATTCGCTGCTCCAACAGAGTGATCAAATTAAGAGAGCACATCTGTAGCTCGATTCACAGTTGGAAGCGTCATGTCACAACTCAGTAAACCGTGGTAGTAGACTATCGTGTGGTCACAGCTTTAGTGGAGTGAAACTACTGATGTCAAGCATCACAACAAAAGGAGCTATTAAAAATAAGTACATGAGATCCGGTAGAAAGATGTTGCAGACCTACTGCCAGGGAAATAGCCTGGATACAAGGGAATTCCTGCTCTCTTATTAAATCACATCAGAAAATAGTTGAGAACAACCTGACAAAGGCCACGGAACAGAATCCTATTATTACCGTTCCTTCGTAGAACATAAAGAACACACCAGGGTTCTATATTGTGTCGGTTTTCATGCCTTCAATTCTGGTGACCTTTTTAGATATCGCCAGAGGTTTCTGTTGTGACTTCCAGGGTTACAACCCAAATGCCACCTTATTCCCTACAAAGTGCAGTACTTTTAAACCGGAGCCCTATGGGCCTTGGTCAAAGGTAGTGCACTATATAGGGAAAAGGGCGCCATTTTGGACACATCCTGGTTCTTGCTGGGGCACTAGCACCATTAGCTCTCTGTCTCTGTGAGCTGTAGTAGAGATGTGAACCAGGGCTGGCTCTAACCCTTTGAGGGCCCTAAGAGAAATGTAGTTGTGGGGGCCCCCAACCTCGTGGGAAAAACATTTTTAGTGGCCCCCCTCTTAAAGGCAGTGATTTGTTTATTTTGGTTTGTTTTACATTTCCTGCAGTCCTACACATTTTGCCATGTGGTGTAAAGATAATTACGCAGTTTTACAGCTAATTTCCTGTTGTTTGACACATTTTGCCATGATTTATGCCATGTTAATATAATATCTGAGTGAGAGTGACTAACCAAATCAATGGGGCCCCCTGGCGGGCAGAGGGCCCTAGACACTACGTACCCAGTCGGTAATTCAACCATGATTACTGCAACATTTAGACAGCTGACTAGACTAATGTACCAATCTAAAACAATTCAGCTGACTAGACTAATGTACCAATCTAAAACAATTTAGCTGACATGGCAGTGTTAATTGCAGTATGAGAAAATAATACCCATCTTCAACCTATTATCACTGAGTAAAACGAGGTGCGCCCTGGATAAAAATGACAACTATTGCAAATTATTTCCATGTTAGTTGACGAAAATGTAACGAGAGAAAAAATCCACGTGAAATTAATGGACATTTCATTTGACATAAAAGCTCCTTTTAATCTGTTTAGTCCAATCATATTTATGTATTTTTTTTAATTAACCTTTTATTTAGCTAGGCAAGTCAGTTAAGAACAAATTCTTATTTACAATGACAGCTTATCCCGACCAAAACCGGAAGACTCTGGGCCAATTTTGCGCCTCCCTATGGGACTCCCAATCACGGCCAGATGTGATACAACCTGGATTCAAACCAGGGACTGTAGTGATGCAGTGCCTTAGACTCGGGAGCAAAGCATGTATGTGTAACAGTATCGCTTCCATCCCTCTCCTGGGCCCTCCCTGGGCTTGAACCCACATCAACAACAGCCACCCTCGAAGCATCGTTACCCACAAAAGCCTACAGGCCTTGCAGAGCAAGGGGAACAACTACTTCAGGTCTCATTGGCAGAACTAACATCTTTCAGTTGCATGGTCTGATTGGGTTGATCTGCACGGCTCTCCCACACAGCTCTCAGGCGTTCACTTCAGTCACTCGTCTTTTTGAACTGATGCGAAGCCAGCTGACTTGACTTGTAACTAACCTCAGCTAGAAACAATGTTTACTCTCTCTCTCTTTCATGTAGGTTATTTTTTTGTTTGTTGCTTTGATCACATCAGAAGCGATATTTTTCCCACGTGCAACTGTTGTTCATTCATCTGTACTGCCGCTCTCCCGTCCGTAAATACGAGGCGCAGCTGCTTTTTCTTTTTGCTGTTTGTTGAACATTAGGAGTACAGTACTACTGGAATTTTTGTAAAGCTCAAATTCTCCCCCTTTAAAAAAAAAAAAAACAACCCACTGTTATCTACCCCCTTGACAATTATGTGGAGAGATAATCAGTGCTGTAAATTGTTTAACCTGTAGCCAAGGCTTCACAGCCTTTATGGTTAATTAAGTATGGGGGTTATCATCTGGAGGAGGGGATATTAGGCCTAGTTGGACAAGGCACATGATGGAAGTTAGAGGCCTTAAATATTCATTATTTAAAGGGGGGCAAAAAAATGTTATTATGTGACTAAAATGGCTGTGATTTTAAACTAGAGAAATATTGTCCAGAATTTTAGTCGACTGATAACTAAACTAACGAAGGATGAAATGACTAAAATATGACTAAAACTTAAAGGTATTTTATGAGTCACGGTGCCCTAAGCAGTTGCTTATGTTGTTTATGGCTGGAACCAGCCCTGCTGTGAGCTATAGTAGAGATTACATCATCCGTATCAAAGAGAGCAAAGAAATCTAACGGCTTTGATCAACTCTATTAATTCGCCTGCCGTTCGTCTTTTCTCAGCCATATTAATATTTAACCCGATAACTGAGTCAGCGTTTGCATTTGTTCTTGCCAGCAGTGGATTCTCGTCTGGCTGCAAGAGGAAAATACAGTTTACTGAGCCCTTAAATCAAAATAGTTTATGTTCAAATATTTAACCTCGACGGGTCTTTTGTAGCCAATAATTGCATAACCAAAACTTAACATAATAGAGGACTCCGAATGCTACACAAGACCTCAGAAACCATATTACAAGACACAATGTTATGCTTTATAATATTTGCATGGAACTTTTTTCCCACATATATTTTGCACAAGCTCTCGTAAAACCAGAATGCTGTTTTATCTGTGCTTGATGTCACAGGAGTTTTGTTATGAGTTCTTTCATCGCTGTTTCATGCTTTTATTATGTCTAATGATATGTTAATCAGAGGTGTAGATATACAGTGGGGCAAAAAAAAGTATTTAGTCAGCCACCAATTGTGCAAGTTCTCCCACTTAAAAAGATGAGCGAGGCCTGTAATGTTCATCATAGGTGCACTTCAACTATGACAGACAAAATGAGAAAAAAAAAATCCAGAAAATCACATTGTAGGATATTTAATGAATTTATTTGCAAATGATGGTGGAAAATAAGTATTTGGTCACCTACAAACAAGCAAGATTTCTGGCTCTCACAGACCTGTAACTTCTTCTTTAAGAGGCTCCTCCTCTGTCCTCCACTCGTTACCTGTATTAATGGCACCTTGTTATCAGTATAAAAATAAGAATTTGTTTGCAGGAATGGAACTGTTAAAATAAATAACACAACGAATCAACACATCAACCAAACTCACTAAACATAAACAATGATATTTTATAATACAACGTTAAGCATTCTTACATTCACACATATCTCAGAGAAAAGGGTATTCAAAAATATAAACATTCTGAATTTGAATTTGAAAGTCAAGAAAAATCGGAAACCTTGAAAGCATCAGATAGATCAACAGCTGTTTCCATTCATTTACAATTTCTGTAACATTTTCTTTTCATGTTTTAAATCTTCTCCCTCTATTTTACATTTCCCAGTTTAAATACATTTTTACCTACATAGTGACAAAATAAAATCCTAAATAAGAACACGGTCGTAACATTTGCCTTCAGAGACACTAGGCCTGTTCTTGGCCAAGGTTTGTTAAACTCTAACAGAGTTGTTGTTGAGAACTGAACAAGGAACAAGCTCCAACCGTCACAAACTTCCTCTGTCAGACCAGGAAATGGGATTAAACCCTTAGTTGAAAAGCTTCCTCTTCTCTCACCACAGCTTGACTTTGAGTTCAACACAGTGGACAAGTCTGAAAGCTTTCACCTTTAATCTCCTATCGGAATGGGTGAGACGTGGTGTTGCTGGGGCAAATGATTTTGTGGCTGTCAAAACAGTGCTGACGTTTATAAAACAAAACACAAGGAGTGAAACCGATGCAGTCAAAATGAGTGAGAGCCCAGACTTTAAAACGCCACAGCCGGATCAATGCTTTTAACATGTCAACTCAACCCTCCAAACCCTCCAAGTTGCAAATAATGCGGTGACAGTAACCGAGGGAGTTTGCTTTATGGATCTGAGTGGATTGGGGCCGATTGATCGCTGATCTGTAACGATTCGCCTCATGTAGCTGTACCTCTCTGAAAGGGACAGACCAGACCAGTCTAGCAGGCTCAGGTTCAGGTTCAGACTCCGGTAGGGGGCGGGGCCAACGTTCTAGTATAGTATAGCAATGGCGACTAATAGTGTTCCTAATGCAGGTATTCTGTGCTCCAGCAGAAAACCAGCTTGCTAAGCCAAAGCCTTGGCATTGGTGCAAAATGTTTAAGTTTACCCATCACACAATTATGGTCACTGAACCATAATATAGGCTCCCTCCCAAATAGCACCCTATTCCCTACGTAGTGCACTACTTTTGACCAGAGCCCTATGGCACCCTATTCCCTAAGTAGTGCACTACTT
>NC_068454.1:3280124-3325124 GCF_023373465.1 Oncorhynchus keta | reverse complement strand
GGTACCTGCCACTCAATGTTCTAACCACTAGGTACCTGCCGCCCAACGCTCTAACCACTAGGGTACCTGCCGCCCAACGCTCTAACCACTAGGTACCTGCCGCCCAACGCTCTAACCACTAGGGTACCTGCCACTCAATGTTCTAACCACTAGGGTACCTGCCACTCAATGTTCTAACCACTAGGGTACCTGCCGCCCAACGCTCTAACCACTAGGTACCTGCCACTCAATGTTCTAACCACTAGGGTACCTGCCGCCCCAATGCTCTAACCACTAGGGTACCTGCCGCCCAACGCTCTAACCACTAGGTACCTGCCACTCAATGTTCTAACCACTAGGGTACCTGCCACTCAATGTTCTAACCACTAGGGTACCTGCCGCCCAACGCTCTAACCACTAGGTACCTGCCGCCCAACGCTCTAACCACTAGGGTACCTGCCACTCAATGTTCTAACCACTAGGGTACCTGCCACTCAATGTTCTAACCACTAGGTACCTGCCGCCCAACGCTCTAACCACTAGGGTACCTGCCGCCCAACGCTCTAACCACTAGGGTACCTGCCACTCAATGTTCTAACCACTAGGGTACCTGCCACTCAATGTTCTAACCACTAGGGTACCTGCCGCCCAACGCTCTAACCACTAGGGTACCTGCCGCCCAACGCTCTAACCACTAGGGTACCTGCCACTCAATGTTCTAACCACTAGGGTACCTGCCGCCCAACGCTCTAACCACTAGGGTACCTGCCGCCACCAATCATCTTTTAATCTCTATAATCTTCACCCAAGGCGTAAGGCCCTGTTCTCAACGTTGTAATCACACTAATCACACTTGTGATTTCCCTCTGTCTGCCATTAGCCCTCCTGTGACACAACTGTATAATAACATTTCAGAGAGAGGTCTTGACTCTGTTTTCCTCCTTCGACTTCCTAAGAGTGTGATAGCAAAAGACTAGGAGAGCGAGAGAGAGAGAGAGAACGCAAAATATTGTGATTATTATTGTGTTAAGCTATGCATAATGCACATATTGCAAAAAACTGAAGTTTAATAACATGACAACATGTTGATTTCCCATCTTCCTTCATTGTGACTCTATGACTTCGGGTTACTTTCTGCTGGGGTCCACAAAAATAAAGCCTCTATTAAAACCCTTATACCCAGACTTCCCCCGTCAGGCTGCAGGTTTACCCCGTCATATCATCCCCACCTCGCCCTCTGTCTCCCCCCATAGCCAGCCGATACACACGAGCTGTGGCCTTAATCAGCTTAATAACCTTATCTTGGTGCATGTTACTCCTGCTACCAACCATGCTGCATACTTCAGGATACTCCTCACTTGTTCAGCGGTTCCAGACTGTAACTATAGTGTTCTTCACTAACCCCTACACCTCCCTCAGTTGCCTATAGCTACTGCTGTGAGAATAGCGTTGAACCTGTCTCGTGTTCCGGGTTTTCGCGTAATTACCGAACGATCTAAGACCTTCAGATACTCACAACTCCTCCCCTGTTACTCCCTACCGGCTTCACAACTCCTGCCCTGTTACTCCCTACCGGCTTCACAACTCCTCCCCTGTTACTCCCTACCGGCTTCACAACTCCTCCCCTGTTACTCCCTACCGGCTTCACAACTCCTCCCCTGTTACTCCCTACCGGCTTCACAACTCCTCCCCTGTTACCCCCTACCGGCTTCACAACTCCTCCCCTGTTACTCCCTACCGGTTTCACAACTCCTCCCCTGGCTCTAGAAACACCTTGTGGACTGCTACGGTTAGTCCCTACCGGTTTCACAACTCCTCCCCTGGCTCTAGTAACACCTTGTGGACTGCTACAATTGCTATCTATGGATAATACCTCCCTGCACTCTGGTTGGGTACACATCTCTCATTCCAAGGCCGACCTACACGCCTTTGTTACAGTGTAAACTTCGGGTCCCAACGGCAATCAGAAACACTTTCCTTTTGTTTCCTCTTGGCCCCAATCTTCAGGGAGGTAATGTCAGTTGTTTAGCCTTACTGTCTTTGTATTTGGCCACCCATTTCATGTGGATTGTCAATATGTAGTTTTTACATGGGGCATTAACATTTACAACCACTGGCACAACAACTACTGTGGCTAAAATAGCATCTAGACAGCATCCAACTGCTTTACTGTGGGGATCTACTTTTCCTCTTTCTCTTCAGCCTGGTTTCCTCAAAACCTGCTCCAACTCACCCAGTACGCAGCTGGATCTCGTTTCACGTGAGAAACCCACCGAGGAGAGGCTGTCGTTTTTTTTTTTTACATCTGCAGGTACTGTGATATGTATTGGGTTTTGTACCGGACCAACGCTGTCCCAACACCCCAGCCGGGTGAATCGTAGCGTTCAATAGGTTCTCCCGGATTATCTCCTGGAGTGGGAATACACACCCTGCATGCAACGCTTGGGTTATAAATGACATAAACTCCCGTGATTGGCAGATCACTAATTTGTGAATGACATATCATGGGACCCTCGTTGGTCTCCCCGTCACCACGTCATGGTGCGTCAGTTCAGTGGTTGGCCTTCATTGACATCAACACCACAGGTAAATGCGTGACCCAGTCTTTTCCTTGTTTCGAAACGAGTGGCCAAATAAAGGATTTTTTGCGGTGATGTAAAAACACCATCCGGCAGGGGCGAGCATATCATTTAACCCAGCCCAACAACCCCCGTCCCAACCATATCGTCTTCAGAGTACATATTCACAGCTGATTGGTGGGTTGCTCCATGATACCGCAAACCCACTGGGGCCACTTGACAACCATGTTTTAGCCATTCTCAAATCTCCTTTCTGGTGGTTTGAAGTTGGAGTTCATTCAAATTAAGCATCCCAGCTCTCGAATTTACAGTGTTTACATTCTTTTTTTCTTCAAAACACCTTCTTCTCTGATTAACCCGAGCCTCCTTGGCTGCTTCATCTGCCCAGAGATTCCCCACGGCTATTTAATCTGAATGACTCATATGGCTTCACATTCTACCGCTGCTAGTATACTTGGCAATTGACACTCTTCTAATAATGCTTCTACTTCATTCCCATGTTTGATTGGTGTCCCTGTCGCCATTAACACACCCTTTTGTGACCACAGGTGTCCCAAAATCGTGAACCACTCCAAATGCTTTGCGAGAGTCTATATATAATGCTAACACTCCCCTTCTGAAAACCTACCAGCTTCTCTTAGTGCATAGAGCTCGGCCCCTTTGGCTGAAACGGAGGCTGGCAGCAGACAGCTACTACTTCTGTCATCACAACAGCATACCCCGCTATTCGCTTTCCTTCTACTGTCATTTAATTAGAGTCATCTGTGTCCAATACTTGGTCTGATTCCAACTCTTTCCCTTGCAAATCGTGCCTGAAGTTTGGGGAGTAGTTTGAGCCGGGTCACACTAATTCGATTTACCAATAGCAGTTTTGACGATGGCTTTCAAAATACCTGCATCTTCATTAAACTTATCTGCTGGTCTCCCGAGTGGTGCAGTGGTCTAAGGCACTGCATCGCAGTGCTAGAGGTGTCACTACAGACCCGGATTCAATCCCGGGCTGTATCACAACCGGCCGTGATTGGGAGTCTCATAGGGCGGCACACAATTGGCCCATCGTCATCCGGGTTAGGGAAGAGTTTGGCCGGGTGTGCTTTACTTGGCTAATAGCGACTCTTTGTGGCAGGCCATGGGCCTCCGACACATTGGTGCGGCCGGCTTTCCGGGTTAAGCTGGTGGATGTTAAAACTTCTTAAGGTATAGGGGGCAGCATTTTCACTTTTGGATAAATAGCATGGCCAATTTCAACTTCCTGCTACTCATGCCAAGAATATAAGATATGCGTATTATTAGTAGATTTGGATAGAAAACACTCTGAAGTTTCTAAAACGTATTATTTTTTTTTTACCTTTATTTAACAAGGCAAGTCAGTTAAGAACACATTCTTATTTTCAATGACGGCCTGGGAACAGTGGGTTAACTGCCTGTTCATGGGCAGAACGACAGATTTGTACCTTGTCAGCTCGGGGGTTTTGAACTCGCAACCTTCTGGTGACAATTCCTCTGTGCACAAAGCGAGGTCCATACAAAATTATTTGTTGAGATCATTTGTGGAAGAACTGGAAAAGGAGGGACCAACTCCATATTAAATGGCCATGATTTTGGAATGAGACGTTCGACGAACAGGTGTCCAAATACTGTTTGGTCACGTGGTGTAGGTTGTCCGACGGACGGTATGGGGTTTCCTCCCTCTCAGAGTATCTGCCCGGGATAATAAGTCATCACAACGGCATGAGTATGAACTCAGCACACCACTCTCTGGTTTCTGGGCTTGTGATTTCTCCTTGATGGCACTGTGCCATACAACAACAGCATCTCTGAGTTTTTTATTAAAATGTTCCATCAGTCGTGAAATTCTGGCCAATTGTATGACATTTGTTGACCCCCTCCCCTTACAAGCCAAATGTATAGATTGCCTCATGCACCTCGCAGCGCATCCATGGCTTTAAAAAACATAGCACTTATTTTTCTCTTCTATCCTCCATTTTGTGGAAGACCCCCCCGAACGCCATTTCAATTGTTATTATTTTAAGCCCCTCTCTCGAAGGCGTCTAGGGTGTTGAGATTTCCTCACCCACTGCTACTCTCTTTTCTAGTGGATAGATATCCACTTCCTCAGAGAGTAGTTACACAGTACATATACCAAATAGTTTTGCTCACGGAACCTGATAGCTTGTGTTGAGAACGGCACTGAAGCGTATTTCAATTTATTACTGGAGAATAGAGGAGACCTAATGTCCGACTACCGACGTGTCATAACTCAAGTGCCACCGTTCGCCACAACAAAAGATACCAGTAATGACAAACAACGTTCTTTTATTGCTACACAATCATCTCTATGAGTCTTTATTACATTATATTACCTTGTATTATCTTGTATTACCTGCTTTTGCCTTCTGTTACACTCTAAACCCAGCTGTGGGACTGTCTCTACACAGCTGTGGGACTGTCTAAACCCAGCTGTGGGACTGTCTCCACCCAGTTGTGGGACTGTCTCTACCCAGCTGTGGGATTGTCTAAACCCAGCTGTGGGACTGTCTCCACCCAGCTGTGGGACTGTCTCTACCCAGCTGTGGGACTGTCTCTACCCAGCTGTGGGACTGTCTCTACCCTGCTGTGGGACTGTCTCTACCCAGCTGTGGGACTGTCTCTACCCAGCTGTGGGACTGTCTCTACCCAGCTGTGGGACTGTCTAAACCCAGCTGTGGGACTGTCTCTACCCTGCTGTGGGACTGTCTCTACCCATCTGTGGGACTGTCTCCACCCAGCTGTGGGACTGTCTCTACCCAGCTGTGGGACTGTCTCTACACTGCTGTGGGACTGTCTCTACCCTGCTGTGGGTCTGTCTCTACCCAGCTGTGGGACTGTCTCCACCCAGCTGTGGGACTGTCTCTACCCAGCTGTGGGACTGTCTAAACCCAGCTGTGGGACTGTCTCTACCCTGCTGTGGGACTGTCTCTACCCATCTGTGGGTCTGTCTCTACCCAGCTGTGGGACTGTCTCCACCCAGCTGTGGGACTGTCTCTACCCAGCTGTGGGACTGTCTAAACCCAGCTGTGGAACTGTCTCTACCCAGCTGTGGGACTGTCTAAACCCAACTGTGGGACTGTCTCTACCCTGCTGTGGGACTGTCTCTACCCAGCTGTGGGACTGTCTCTACCCAGCTCTGGGACTGTCTAAACCCAGCTGTGGGACTGTCTCTACCCAGCTCTGGGACTGTCTAAACCCAACTGTGGGACTGTCTCTACCCTGCTGTGGGACTGTCTAAACCCAGCTGTGGGACTGTCTCTACCCAGCTGTGGGACTGTCTCTACACTGCTGTGGGACTGTCTCTACCCTGCTGTGGGTCTGTCTCTACCCAGCTGTGGGACTGTCTCCACCCAGCTGTGGGACTGTCTCTACCCAGCTATGGGACTGTCTAAACCCAGCTGTGGGACTGTCTCTACCCTGCTGTGGGACTGTCTCTACCCATCTGTGGGACTGTCTCCACCCAGCTGTGGGACTGTCTCTACCCAGCTGTGGGACTGTCTAAACCCAGCTGTGGGACTGTCTCCACCCAGCTGTGGGACTGTCTCTACACTGCTGTGGGACTGTCTCTACCCTGCTGTGGGTCTGTCTCTACCCAGCTGTGGGACTGTCTCCACCCAGCTGTGGGACTGTCTCTACCCAGCTGTGGGACTGTCTAAACCCAGCTGTGGGACTGTCTCTACCCAGCTGTGGGTATTGTCTCTACCCAGCTGTGGGACTGTCTCCACCCAGCTGTGGGACTGTCTAAACCCAGCTGTGGGACTGTCTCTACCCTGCTGTGGGACTGTCTCTACCCATCTGTGGGACTGTCTCCACCCAGCTGTGGGACTGTCTCTACCCAGCTGTGGGACTGTCTCTACACTGCTGTGGGACTGTCTCTACCCTGCTGTGGGTCTGTCTCTACCCAGCTGTGGGACTGTCTCCACCCAGCTGTGGGACTGTCTCTACCCAGCTGTGGGACTGTCTAAACCCAGCTGTGGGACTGTCTCTACCCTGCTGTGGGACTGTCTCTACCCATCTGTGGGTCTGTCTCTACCCAGCTGTGGGACTGTCTCCACCCAGCTGTGGGACTGTCTCTACCCAGCTGTGGGACTGTCTAAACCCAGCTGTGGAACTGTCTCTACCCAGCTGTGGGACTGTCTAAACCCAACTGTGGGACTGTCTCTACCCTGCTGTGGGACTGTCTCTACCCAGCTGTGGGACTGTCTCTACCCAGCTCTGGGACTGTCTAAACCCAGCTGTGGGACTGTCTCTACCCAGCTCTGGGACTGTCTAAACCCAACTGTGGGACTGTCTCTACCCTGCTGTGGGACTGTCTAAACCCAGCTGTGGGACTGTCTCTACCCAGCTGTGGGACTGTCTCTACACTGCTGTGGGACTGTCTCTACCCTGCTGTGGGTCTGTCTCTACCCAGCTGTGGGACTGTCTCCACCCAGCTGTGGGACTGTCTCTACCCAGCTATGGGACTGTCTAAACCCAGCTGTGGGACTGTCTCTACCCTGCTGTGGGACTGTCTCTACCCATCTGTGGGACTGTCTCCACCCAGCTGTGGGACTGTCTCTACCCAGCTGTGGGACTGTCTAAACCCAGCTGTGGGACTGTCTCCACCCAGCTGTGGGACTGTCTCTACACTGCTGTGGGACTGTCTCTACCCTGCTGTGGGTCTGTCTCTACCCAGCTGTGGGACTGTCTCCACCCAGCTGTGGGACTGTCTCTACCCAGCTGTGGGACTGTCTAAACCCAGCTGTGGGACTGTCTCTACCCAGCTGTGGGGATTGTCTCTACCCAGCTGTGGGACTGTCTCTACCCAGCTGTGGGACTGTCTCTACCCAGCTGTGGGGATTGTCTCTACCCAGCTGTGGGACTGTCTCTACCCAGCTGTGGGACTGTCTCTACCCAGCTGTGGGACTGTCTCTACCCAGCTGTGGGGATTGTCTCTACCCAGCTGTGGGACTGTCTCTACCCAGCTGTGGGACTGTCTCTACCCAGCTGTGGGACTGTCTCTACCCAGCTGTGGGGATTGTCTCTACCCAGCTGTGGGACTGTCTCTACCCAGCTGTGGGGATTGTCTCTACCCTGCTGTGGGACTGTCTCTACCCAGCTGTGGGACTGTCTCTACCCAGCTGTGGGACTGTCTAAACCCAGCTGTGGGACTGTCTCTACCCAGCTGTGGGACTGTCTCTACCCAGCTGTGGGACTGTCTCTACCCAGCTGTGGGGATTGTCTCTACCCAGCTGTGGGACTGTCTCTACCCAGCTGTGGGACTGTCTCTACCCAGCTGTGGGACTGTCTCTACCCAGCTGTGGGACTGTCTCTACCCAGCTGTGGGACTGTCTCTACCCAGCTGTGGGACTGTCTCTACCCAGCTGTGGGACTGTCTCTACCCAGCTGTGGGACTGTCTCTACCCAGCTGTGGGACTGTCTCTACCCAGCTGTGGGACTGTCTCTACCCAGCTGTGGGACTGTCTCTACCCAGCTGTGGGACTGTCTCTACCCTGCTGTGGGACTGTCTCTACCCTGCTGTGGGACTGTCTCTACCCAGCTGTGGGACTGTCTCTACCCAGCTGTGGGACTGTCTCTACCCAGCTGTGGGACTGTCTCTACCCAGCTGTGGGACTGTCTCTACCCAGCTGTGGGGATTGTCTCTACCCAGCTGTGGGACTGTCTCTACCCAGCTGTGGGACTGTCTCTACCCAGCTGTGGGACTGTCTCTACCCAGCTGTGGTTGCAGAAACGTTGGAAAGGTTTAGTCGACTTTCTAAACAGTTGGTCCATTATAACAACACGGTGTCTACCGTCTGACACCAAAAACTGTGTGACTACTGAATAAATCCAGGCTTCCTATGTCGGTTTCCTATAATTTACATTCAGGCTACGACCCCCCGTCTCCCCAAGATGTCAGAATTACAGGTGTAAGAAGTTCCTTGTTTTGTTGCAGGCTTTTGTTTCACTGATTTGTACTGTTTATTTTCACTGCAAATCGTGGTGTATCTTGCCGACAACACCAACTGTTCAGGTAGAGCATAAACTCAAACGGACGACTAGAAAAAGCTCAAACCAAATGTATTATTTAACCCACTGGGTGCTTGAGCTGCAAACACAAGTTGCACATGATCAAGCAGGCATTTATATGTCAAGATGAGATTAGGGGTTTAACTTGTCAGAACTGATATGTTTTTGCCCAAAACTGTTTCGCGGTCGTCTTCGCGGTCGAGCAGTCTGGTATCAGTTCCTCTTGTATCCCGTCTCTTCTCCATGAAATGTATAACTGACCTTCTGTCCACCACCACTCAACAGACTTTGGTCAAACTCGGTTCGCAAATTTTCTCTCGCAGTAACTTTCCATCAACAAAGTTACTCTTCTCCCTTCAGCGACACATAACGTATACATTAATTATGCACATAAAATAATCGTACGGCATTATACAGTGACAGAAATAAGTATATTTCAAGTTCAAACTCAACAATACACAACTGAAATATTGTATTATTTCATAGTAAGTTCCCATTTTCTTATTAATGTACAGTTTATTAGTTATTAGTTATTAGTTATTAGTTATTAATGTACAGTTTATTAGTTATTAGTTATTAGTTATTAGTTATTAGTTATTAGTGTACAGTTTATTAGTTATTAGTTATTAGTTATTAGTTATTAATGTACAGTTTATTAGTTATTAGTTATTAGTTATTAGTTATTAGTTATTAATGTACAGTTTATTAGTTATTAGTTATTAGTTATTAGTTATTAGTTATTAGTTATTAGTTATTAATGTACCCGATCTGGACATGACTGTAACTGCTGTCGTCTGAGGAGGATGAAGGATCGGAGGACCAATGCGCAGCGTGGTAGATGTTCATGACGATATTTATCAAACTCAAAAAACACTACAACAAAAATAACAAAGAGAATGAAACGAAACGAATGTATGTCCCTTCTGGTGACATACACAGAGACAGAAAACAACCACCCACACCACACAGGTGGAAAACAGGCTGCCTAAGTATGATTCTCAGTCAGAGACAACGAACGACACCTGCCTCTGATTGAGAACCGTACCAGGCCAAACACAAAACCACAACATGGAAAAAACTAACATAGACCACCCATCCAAACTCACGCCCTGATCATACTAAAACAAGGACAAAATAAATAAGGACAGAACGTGACAATGACAAATCAATTTCATATTTTCAGTTTTTTTGGGGGGGGGGCTTTTGAATTTTTAAAATCAATAAAATCACGTTATTATTTCATAATACATTCCGCGTTTACATGTTTTTATTGAAACTGAAATCCATGACTTTTATTTAAAGAAAATTGTTTTGGACTTTTTAATCCCTTTTAACCCCCCTTTTTACCCCCTTTGAACCCCCCCCCCCCCCTTTTATCCCTTTTAACCCTTTTAACCCCCTTTGACCCCCCTTTATCCTTTTAACCCTTTTAACCCCCTTTTTACCCCCTTTTATCCCTTTTAACCCCTTTTAACCCCCCTTTGACCCCCCCCTTTTATCCTTTTTAACACCTTTTAACCCCCCTTTTTACCCCCTTTTACCCCCCCTTTTATCCTTTTTAACCCCTTTTAACCCTCTTTTTACCCCTTTGACCCCCTTTTATCCTTTTTAACCCCTTTTAACCCCCCTTTTTACTCCCTTTGACCCCCCTTTATCCCTTTTAACCCCTTTTAACCCCCTTTGACCCCCTTTGACCCCCCCTTTTATCCCTTTTAACCCCTTTTAACCCCTTTGACCCCCTTTTATCCTTTTTACCCCCTTTTGACCCCCCTTTTAACCCCCTTTTTAATCCCTTTTAACCCCTTTTAACCCCCTTTGACCCCCCTTTTAAGTCCCTTTTTACCCCCTTTTAACCCCTTTTTAACCCCTTTTAACCCCTTTTTTCCCCCAATTGGTAGTAACAGTCTTGCCCCATCGTCCAATTCCGGTATGGACTTGGGAGAGACGAAGGCCCCTCAGTAGAGCAGTGAATTTCAAACACAGATTCAACCTCGAAGACCAGGGATTTTTTCCAATGCGTCACAAAGAAGGGAAAAAAATTTGGGTAAAAAAAAAAAATAATAAAAAGCAGACATTGAATATCACTTTGAGCATGGTGAAGTTATTAATTACGCTTTGGATGGTGTATCTATAAGGGTGCAAGGCAAGACTCAGATGGTTTGAGTGGTCATGGACAGGCAAAAGATCAAAACCAGGTCAGAGTCCAGGAGGTACAGAGTGGCAGGCAGGTTCGAGGTCAGGGCAGGCAAACACATCTGGCAGAGGCAGGCAGGCAAGGGTCAAAACCGGGAGGACTAGCAAAAGAGAGATAAGAAAATGCAGGATCATGAGAAAAACAAGCTGGTTGACTTGACAGGACAAGACGAACTGGCTACAGAGAGACAGGAAACGCAGGGATAAATACACTGGGGAAAATAAGCGACACCTGGAGAGGCTGGAGACAATCACAAAGACAGGTGAAACAGATCAGGGCGTATCAACACACCCAGTCACCACAAAGATACAGGCGTCCTTCATAACTCAGTTTCCGGAGGGAGAGGATTTTCACCATGAGGCCAATGGTGACTCTAAAACAGTTACAGAGTTTAATGGCTGTGACAGGAGAAAACTGAGGATGGATCAACAACATTGTAGTTACTCCACAATACTAAACAAATTGACAGAGTGAAAAGAGGGATGCCTGTACAAAAGTAAAAAAACAAACATTTTAAAACATTCATCCTGTTTCCAACAAGGCACTAAAATAAAACACAAATCCAACAAAGTACCACTGTTCACATTTTCAAGCCTGGCGGTGGCTGCATCATGTTATGGGTATGCTTGCCATCGGCACGGACTAGGGAGTTTTTTAAGATAAAAAGAGACGGAATAAAGCTATGCGGAGGCAAAAATCCCTAGAGGAAAACCTGGTTCAGTCTGCTTCCAACAGACACTGGGAGACAAATTAATCTTTCAGCAGGACAAAAACCTAAAACACAAGGCCAAATATACACTGCTTACCAATGCTTACATTTAATATTAATCTAGTGGCCTAGTTACAGTTTTTACTTAAATCTACTTTAAAAATCAATGGCAAGACTTGAAAATGATCAACAACCAACTTGACAGGGTTGAAGAATTTATAAAAGAATATTTGCAAAATGTGGTACAATCCAGGTGTGCAAAGCTTTTAGAAATTTCCCCAGAAAGACTGTAATCAGAAAGACTGTAATCAGAAAGACTGTAATCAGAAAGACTGTAATCAGAAAGACTGTAATCAAAAGACTGTAATCAGAAAGACTGTAATCAGAAGGCTGTAATCAGAAGGCTGTAATCAGAAGGCTGTAATCAGAAAGACTGTAATCAGAAGGCTGTAATCAGAAAGACTGTAATCAGAAAGACTGTAATCTGAAAGACTGTAATCTGAAAGACTGTAATCAGAAAGACTGTAATCAGAAAGCTGTAATCAGAAGGCTGTAATCAGAAAGCTGTAATCAGAAGGCTGTAATCAGAAAGCTGTAATCAGAAGGCTGTAATCAGAAGGCTGTAATCAGAAGGCTGTAATCAGAAGGCTGTAATCAGAAGGCTGTAATCAGAAGGCTGTAATCAGAAGGCTGTAATCAGAAGGCTGTAATCAGAAGGCTGTAATCAGAAGGCTGTAATCAGAAGGCTGTAATCAGAAGGCTGTAATCAGAAGGCTGTAATCTGAAAGCTGTAATCAGAAGGCTGTAATCAGAAGGCTGTAATCAGAAGGCTGTAATCTGAAAGACTGTAATCAGAAGGCTGTAATCTGAAAGACTGCAATCTGAAAGCTGTAATCAGAATGCTGTAATCAGAAAGCTGTATTCAGAAAGACTGTAATCAGAAAGATGTAATCAGAAGGCTGTAATCTGAAAGCTGTAATCAGAAGGCTGTAATCAGAAGGCTGTAATCAGAAGACTGTAATCAGAAGGCTGTAATCAGAAGGCTGTAATCAGAAGGCTGTAATCAGAAGGCTGTAATCAGAAGGCTGTAATCAGAAGGCTGTAATCTGAAAGCTGTAATCAGAAGGCTGTAATCAGAAGGCTGTAATCAGAAAGACTGTAATCTGAAAGACTGTAATCTGAAAGCTGTAATCAGAAGGCTGTAATCAGAAAGACTGTAATCTGAAAGACTGTAATCTGAAAGACTGTAATCTGAAAGCTGTAATCAGAAGGCTGTAATCAGAAGGCTGTAATCAGAAGGCTGTAATCAGAAGGCTCTAATCAGAAGGCTGTAATCAGAAGGCTCTAATCAGAAGGCTGTAATCAGAAGGCTGTAATCAGAAGGCTGTAATCTGAAAGACTGTAATCAGAAGGCTGTAATCTGAAAGACTGCAATCTGAAAGCTGTAATCAGAATGCTGTAATCAGAAAGCTGTAATCAGAAAGACTGTAATCAGAAGGCTGTAATCTGAAAGACTGTAATCTGAAAGATGTAATCAGAAGGCTGTAATCAGAAGGCTGTAATCAGAAAGACTGTAATCAGAAGGCTGTAATCAGAAGGCTGTAATCAGAAGGCTGTAATCAGAAGGCTGTAATCAGAAGGCTGTAATCAGAAGGCTGTAATCTGAAAGCTGTAATCAGAAGGCTGTAATCAGAAGGCTGTAATCAGAAAGGCTGTAATCAGAAAGACTGTAATCAGAAGGCTGTAATCAGAAGGCTGTAATCAGAAAGCTGTAATCAGAAAGACTGTAATCAGAAAGACTGTAATCAGAAAGCTGTAATCAGAAGGCTGTAATCAGAAGGCTGTAATCATAAAGCTGTAATCAGAAGGCTGTAATCAGAAGGCTGTAATCAGATGTCTGTAATCAGAAGGCTGTAATCAGAAGGCTGTAATCTGAAAGCTGTAATCAGAAGGCTGTAATCAGAAGGCTGTAATCAGAAGAGTGTAATCAGAAGGCTGTAATCAGAAGGCTGTAATCAGAAAGCTGTAATCAGAAGGCTGTAATCAGAAAGCTGTAATCAGAAGGCTGTAATCAGAAGGCTGTAATCAGAAGGCTGTAATCAGAAGGCTGTAATCAGAAGGCTGTAATCAGAAGGCTGTAATCAGAAGGCTGTAATCAGAAGGCTGTAATCAGAAGGCTGTAATCAGAAGGCTGTAATCAGAAGGCTGTAATCAGAAGGCTGTAATCAGAAGGCTGTAATCAGAAGGCTGTAATCAGAAGGCTGTAATCAGAAGGCTGTAATCTGAAGGCTGTAATCAGAAGGCTGTAATCAGAAGGCTGTAATCAGAAGGCGGTAATCTGTGCCAAAGGTGTTTCTAACATGTATTGACTAACATGAGATATTTCTGTATTTCATTATCAATAAATTAGCAAACATTTCTAAAAACATGTTTTCACTTTGTCATTATGGGGTATTGTGATGTCATTATGGGGTATTGTGATGTCATTATGGGTTATTGTGATGTCATTATGGGTTATTGTGATGTCATTATGGGGTATTGTGATGTCATTATGGGTTATTGTGATGTCATTATGGGTTATTGTGATGTCATTGTGGGTGAGATGTATTATTATCCAATGAATTCATTTAAAATTCAGGCTGTATCTCAAGACAATGTGTAATAAGTCAAGGGGTGTGAATGCATGGTTAACTAAACATGTGAAGACCTCCCTCCATCCCTCACTGTGAAAACACACATGGACATATTTCACATTTAATCGCTGAGTGTTTTGTTTCCATGGTTACTTGTTTTGTTATATTTATAATACATTTGAGGATGTTCCTCCGCAGGAGAGGGACCACACTGGCTTGTGTGTGTGTGTGTGTGTGTGTGTTTGTGTGTGCGTGTGCTTGTTTGTTTGTGTGCGTGGGTGCTTGTTTGTTTGTGTGTGTGTGTTTGTTTGTGTGTGTGTGTGTGTTTGTTTGTGTGTGTGTGCATGTGCGTGTGAGTCTGTGAGTGTGTGTGTGTGTGTGTGTTTGTTACATGTGCGTGTGTGTGTGTGTCCTCAGGAGAGGGAATAGAGCAGAGAGGCTTAACACAGCAAAGTGAGTTAATTCAGAACAGAGGAGAGGTTCCTGTTATCACTGACACACACACACACACTCACACTTACACTCACACTCACACTCACACTCACACACAGTAGAGCAGCTTCATTATCACGAGTCTAAAACTTACATAATCTCAATCTTTTAAATTCACACTGTGATTAGTCAGTGAATGTACTTCTTTAACTGTGTCTGTTGTTGTCTGTTCAACCATGTCTGTTGTTGTCTGTTTAACCATGTCTGTTGTTGTCTGTTTAAATGGATCAATTCACGCACTTATCCCTACTGCCTCTGATCTGGAGGACTCACTAAACAGAGAACATCCCTGGTCATCCCTACTGCCTCTGATCTGGAGGACTCACTAAACAGAGAACATCCCTGGTCCTCCCTACTGCCTCTGATCTGGAGGACTCACTAAACAGAGAACATCCCTGGTCATCCCTACTGCCTCTGATCTGGAGGACTCACTAAACAGAGAACATCCCTGGTTATCTCTACTGCCTCTGATCTGGAGGACTCACTAAACAGAGAACATCCCTGGTTATCTCTACTGCCTCTGATCTGGAGGACTCACTAAACAGAGAACATCCCTGGTCATCCCTACTGCCTCTGATCTGGAGGACTCACTAAACAGAGAACATCCCTGGTCATCCCTACTGCCTCTGATCTGGAGGACTCACTAAACAGAGAACATCCCTGGTTATCTCTACTGCGTCTGATCTGGAGGACTCACTAAACAGAGAACATCCCTGGTCATCTCTACTGCCTCTGATCTGGCGGACTCACTAAACAGAGAACATCCCTGGTCACCCCTACTGCCTCTGATCTGGAGGACTCACTAAACAGAGAACATCCCTGGTCATCCCTACTGCCTCTGATCTGGCGGACTCACTAAACAGAGAACATCCCTGGTCATCCCTACTGCCTCTGATCTGGAGGACTCACTAAACAGAGAACATCCCTGGTCTTCCCTACTGCCTCTGATCTGGCGGACTCACTAAACACAACTGCTTTATTTGTAAATTATGTCTGAGTGTTGGAGTGTGGATAGCCCCTGGCTATCGATACACTTTACAAACAATACAATAAGGAATAAGAAATGATTTATACTTGTACTTTTGATACCTACGTATATTTGAACAATTACGTTTAATTTTGATATTTAAGTACATTTAAAACCAAATACTTTTAGTCCAGTAGTATTTTACTGGGTGTCTTTTAACTTTTACCTGAGTAATTTTCTTTTTTCAAGTATTGAAAATGGAAAACTTTTCCCACCACTGCAAACAAGTGAGCCAATGTGCTTCATTAAGATTATGAGCAACATGGAACAATTGACAATGATTAAGGTGGAAATGTTGTTCCCTTGTCTAATATAATTGCTACATTTATTGTCAATGTAGCATAAAAAAAAAATGTTTTTCTAGATTGCATTTTAACAAAAATAAATGAAAGCTGGTGTCAAATAGAAAAGCCTTGATGAGTTATGTCTATTTGATTTCACATTCATTCCTGTAATACACTGCTGTACCTAAACTCTCAACTGTTGTTGTAATTACGACTGCTATTATTCTGCATTCTGCTGGCTGCTGGCTACTGGAATAGAATGATCCAGGGCTACTGAAGTAGGCCATTAGAATTATTTTAGAGTTCTAGAATTCTCCAACATTCCTTCCTCTCTCTCTCTGTGTTCTACATCTAGGGGGGATGGGAGGGGCCTGGCTGACATGGAATTGTAATCACATATCCTTTCATCAAAGCCCAGGATTGTTTCAGCTTCCTTTGAAGTGTGTGTACAGCAGTTAGGCCTTCTGTTGGATTACTGGGCCCTGTGTAGGTTATGACAGAGACCCACGGCCGGTCCCAGAGTCAAATGATGTGAACCGCTCAGAGAGGAGAGGAGAGGAGAGTGTGATTTGAGTGAGAGAGAGATAGAGTGAGAGAGAGAGAGAGATAGATAGAGAGTGAGAGAGAGAGAGATTTGAGTGAGAGCGAGATAGATAGAGAGTGAGAGAGATGGATATAGAGAGAGAGCAGAGAGAGATTCTGCAACCACCTAAAAGGAAGCGATTCCCAAACCTTCCATAACAAAGCCATCACCTACAGAGAGATGAACCTGGAGAAGAGTCCCCTTAAGCAAGCTGGTCCTGGGGCTCTGTTCACAAACAGACCCCACAGAGCCCCAGGACAGCAGCACAATTGGACCCAATGAAATCATGTGCAAACAAGAAGATAATTACTTGACACATTGGAAAGAATTAACAAAAAAACTGAGCAAACTAGAATGTTATTTGACCCTAAACAGAGAGTACACAGTGGCAGAATACTTGACCACTGTGATTGACCCGAACATAAGGAAAGCTTTGACTATGTACAGACTCAGTGAACATAGCCTTGCTATTGAGAAAGGTTGATGTAGGCAGACATCGATGTAGGCAGACATAACCTCCTGCCCAATGTATGACCATATTAGAGACAAATATTTCCCTCAGATTACACAAATCCACAAAGAATTTGAGGGCAAACTCCATTTCTACTGGGTAAAATACGACAGTGAGCCATCACAGTTTGAAACTTCTGTGAATGCAATGTTTACTGTTCATTTTTATTGTTTATTCCACTTTTGTATAATATCTACCTCACTTGCTTCTCGTGCCAACAAATCCCCTGAGAGTGAGAGAGAGAGTGAGAGAGTGAGAGAGTGAGAGAGAGACTGTAGGTAAACAGACTCACCACAAGGTCAGGCTGTGTTGGAGAAACACTACACACCCATTGTGAGACACTCGAGTGAATGCACACACACACACACACCGGCAACAAGACCCTAGACATCCTGAAGACACAATCAGACGACAGGGCTTTGCCGCGTAACAATCAGCTTAGATTGATTACACAGTCTGTCTCACTGTGGCAGAATGTATCTGTGGCAGAATGTATCTTGTCATTATACAGCAGGGAAATAAGCCCACTAGATGTTACGTAAAGAATAATTTGATTTGAAACACTCATGTTTAGGGAGGAACTTGTCTATCCATCTGTCTGCCTCTCCGTCTGCCTGTCTGTCATCCTGTCTGTCTGTCTGCATTTCCGCCCGTTTGCCTGTCTGCCTGCGAGGTGAGTACAGCCATAGACGCACTGTGGAGATTTAGCCCATGCTTCACAGGGGATTGGAAATTGAACCTGAGATTAAACTACTCACAGCTTTAGTATGACATAAATCAACTGGAAGACGAGAGAGAGAGAGAGAGAGAGAGAGTGTGTAAGAGTGTAAGAGTGTATGAAAGGGAGAGTTTTGAGTGAAAGAGAGAGAGAGAGAGAGAGAGAGAGAGAGAGAGAGAGAGAGAGAGAGAGAGAGAGAGAGAGAGAGAGAGAGAGAGAGATGAAATAAAAGCTGAAGTAAACGATTCTCTCTACTATTATTCTGACATTTCACATTCTTAAAATAAAGTGTTGATCCTCACTGACCTATGTCAGGGAATTTTAATTAGGATTAAATGTCAGGAATTGTGGAAAAACTCAGTTTAAATGTATTGGGCTGAGGTGTATGTAAACTTCTGGCTTCAACTGTATGTTTATTTATTTTCCCTTTTGTACTTTTACTATTTGCACATCATTACAACACTTTATATATACATTATATGACATTTGAAATGTCTTTATTCTTTTGGAACTTTTATGAGTTTACTGTTAATATTTTTATTTTCTATTTCACTTTTGTTTATTATCTATTTCAGTTGCCTTGGCAATGTAAACATATGTTTCTCATGGCAACACAGTCCTTTAAATTGAAATTGAATTGAGAGAGAAAGCGAGAGAGAGAGAGAGAGAGAGAGAGAGAGAGAGAGAGAGAGAGAGAGAGAGAGAGAGAGAGAGAGAGAGAGAGAGAGAGAGAGAGAGAGAGAGAGAGAGAGAGAGAGAGAGAGAGAGAGAGAGAGAGAGAGAGAGACAGAGACAGAGAGAGACAGAGACAGAGAGAGAGAGACAGAGAGAGAGAGACAGAGAGAGAGAGAGAGAGACAGAGAGAGAGAGAGAGACAGAGAGAGAGAGACAGAGAGAGAGAGAGAGAGAGACAGAGAGAGAGAGAGAGAGAGAGAGAGACAGTAACCATCAGAAGTACTTGATCCACTGTTTGTTGATCTACTATCTAAACAAGAAAAATAACCGTTAATCAGAAATACTTTGATGACTTATTCCATAAATAAAATATCCAGAATCCAGTGGAGAATTAGATCCATACGATTTGATTGGTTTACAGCCATCCTGGGTGACAACAAATAGTGTTAAACTCCCTCTCCTTGTGGTTAAACTCCCTCTCCTTGTGGTTAAACTCCCTCTCCTTGTGGTTAAACTCCCTCTGCTTGTGGTTAAACTCCCTCTCCTTGTGGTTAAACTCCCTCTCCTTGTGGTTAAACTCCCTCTCCTTGTGGTTAAACTCCCTCTCCTTGTGGTTAAACTCCCTCTGCTTGTGGTTAAACTCCCTCTCCTTGTGGTTAAACTCCCTCTCCTTGTGGTTAAACTCCCTCTCTTCCCTACTCTGTCTCTGTCGTTAATGAGTTGGACCTTCTTCAGCCATTACCAGACAACTCTCCCCACAGGGGACTGGAAAACGCTGGAATGTTTACAGCCTAGGACCAAACAATCTCACGCAATGATGCAATATAATGTATTCAAAACAAACACTGAAGCCAACAAAATGTGATGAGTGACGGAACACAACAGCCATGTTATTCTGGTATACCTCCTCAGTCCTCATCCTGACCGTAATTAAAATAACCTCAAAAATGAATGTGAAGGGGAAGGGGAAAAAATGATCAGTGCCCACAAACTGCTGTGACGTTTGGTCTGAGAGATTTACTCATTTGTTTAATTTGTTCTTGTCAGCCGGCAGCTAACTGTGAGGTGGAAATCAGGACTATTTCTTCAATTTCGCCGCAGACCTGGGTTCAAATACTTTTTATCTGTGCTTGATTCAGCTTTCCAGGCTTCATGGACCAATAGAATCGTCCCACAATTGTAAACCCCGCCCATCTGGCACTGTTAGACAGGCTAGCACAAGCACTCAATATTTGAATGATTCTTCGTGCTATTTTAACTCGGGCCTGTTTCTCAGTCCCATCACTGACACTATCTTTTTAACTACTTCACTTAAGCCCCAGAATGCATTACAGTAGCATCCTTTAATTTGAATACCTGGGGAGATGGCTGAGGAAGTTGTGATTAAAAACACACTGAAAACTATTTTTAATGGTATGGAATCTCCATCAAGCAGTGCTTTCACAATTCCATTTATTCAGTACCCCCAACAGCACACATCTTTGTTGTAGCCCCAGACAAACTAACCTGATTCAACTCATTGAGGGCCTGATGTTTGTTGAATCAGGTGAGGTGTTGGGGGAGAATGGGGTAAGTTGAGATTCCAAAAAAAAAAGAGGGCCATCCCTTGTTTCTCAAAAACCATCCAACAAATTCATTAGACCAAAGATTTAGGAAGATGTCAGCATCATTTCATGAAAGATTTAGGAAGATGTCAGCATCATTTCATGAAAGATTTAGGAAGATGTCAGCATCATTTCATGAAAGATTTAGGAAGATGTCAGCATCATTTCATGAAAGATTTAGGAAGATGTCAGCATCATTTCATGAAAGATTTAGGAAGATGTCAGCATCATTTCATGAAAGATTTAGGAAGATGTCAGCATCATTTCATGAAAGATTTAGGAAGATGTCAGCATCATTTCATGAAAGATTTAGGAAGATGTCAGCATCATTTCATGAAAGATTTAGGAAGATGTCAGCATCATTTCATGAAAGATTTAGGAAGATGTCAGCATCATTTCATGAAAGATTTAGGAAGATGTCAGCATCATTTCATGAAAGATTTAGGAAGATGTCAGCATCATTTCATGGGGTCTGTGAAGGAAGAAACAAACATGGAAAAAGTGGGAAGGAAGTTAGGTCCCAAATATTATTTTTCTCCTTGTCAAATGAATGTATTGTGTCTGAGGTTTCATGATACTGGTACATCATCCGAAGAAAATCATCTTAAAGGACCAGTGAAGTCAAACATGTGATTTCCATGTGTTTTATATATACAGCATATTTATTTATTGCATTTTTGCATATATATATATATATATATATATATATATATTTATTTTTTTACCTTTATTCTTGATACTACCCATCCCGCATGCGGGAGCGTAATCATCGGCTGAAACTAATTCTCATAGCGCAAAGGACATAAATATCCCTAGAAAAATATTCCTATTCATGAAAATCACAACTGAAATATATTGAGACACAGCTTAGCCTTTTGTTAATCACACTGTCATCTCAGATTTTCAAAATATGTGTTACAGCCAACGCTAGACAAGTATTTGTGTAAGTTTATCATGGCATAACGCTATGCTAGGCTCTGTTAGCAGCAGGCAACATTTTCACGAAAATAAGAAAAGCAATCAAATTAAATCATTTACCTTTGAAGAACTTCAGATGATTTCACTCAGGAGACTCCCAGTTAGATAGCAAATATTCCTTTTTTCCAAAAATATTATTTTTGTAGGTGAAATAGCTCCCTTTTGTTCTTCACTTTTGGCTGAGAAATCGACCGGAAAATGCGGTCACTACAACTCCAAACTTTTTTCAAAATTAGCTCCATAATATCGACAGAAACATGGCAAACGTTGTTTAGAATCAATCCTCAAGGTGTTTTTCACATATCTATTCGATAATATATCCGTCGGGACAATTGGTTTCTCATTAGAAGCGATTAGAATAATGGCTACCTCAGTACTTTACGCAAGATTTTTTGCAGTAGCCATCATGTGACCACTTGCTCAATGTGGTCCCTTACGGCTATTCTTCAACATAAATGCGTAAAAAGACTTCAAAATGCTGTAGACACCTTGGGGAATACGCAGAAAGCGTAAGCTCATTCATAGCCCATTCACAGCCATATAAGGAGTCATTGGCATAAAGCGCTTTCAAAAAATGCGGCACTTCCTGATTGGATTTTTATCTGGTTTTCGCCTGTAACATCAGTTCTGTTGCACTCACAGACAATATCTTTGCAGTTTTGGAAACGTCAGAGTGTTTTCTATCCTAAGCTGTCAATTACATGCATAGTCGAGCATCTTGTCGTGACAAAATATCCTGTTTAAAACGGGAACGTTTTTCATCCAAAAATTAAGTACTGCCCCCAGAGTTTCAAGATTAACTTGGCAAGTCAGTTAAGAACAAATTCTCCTCAACTGTTCCACAATATGAGGTTGGAATAAAACTGTGAAATTGTGAAAAATATGATATTGCTCTTTTAGTGTAATGGCTGTTTTGACCTTTCTCGTGTCATAACGAGGCCGTAAATTAGTTATTAGACCAATAACAAAGAGGGTTCCAAACCTCTCCGCCAATAACAGCTCAGTTTTCCTCTCCCCACTCAGACCACTCCCAGACAGTCCTAGACCAATAACAGTTGAGTTTCTCTCCCCACTCAGACCACTCCCACCCAGACAGTCCTAAACCAATAACAGCTCAGTTTTCCACTCCCCACTCAGACCACTCCCACCCAGACAGTCCTAGACCAATAACAGCTCAATCACAGTAAGGTACTTAATAATTGTTACCCAGAAAGTATTTGATATTGAGATAAAAAATTAAAAACAGCCTCACTTTTAAGATTGTTCTAAACATCTATGAACTTCTACGAGGTCCTAAACCTCAACTAAAATAATATGTCACGTGCTGAATACCACAGTTGTAGACCTTTCTGTGAAATGCTTACTTACAAAGCCCTTGACCTATTTACTAAATAAAATACAGTAAAGAATAAATAAAAGAGTAACAATAACATAACAATGACATGGCTATATGCAGAGGGTACCAGTACCGAGGAAATGCCAAGAGTGTGAAAAGCTGTCATCAAGGTGAAGGGTGGCTACATTGAAGAATCTCAACTATAACATGTATTTGAATTTGTTTATCACTTTTTTGGTTACTACATGATTCCATATGTGTTATTTCAAAGTCTTGATTTCTTCACTATTGATCTACAAGGTATAAAATAGTAAAAATAAACAAAAACCCTGAAATGAGTAGGTGTGTCCAAAATGTTGACTGGTACTGTACATGTAGGTAGGGGTAGTGACTACGCAGAGATAATCAGCAGCGAAAAAAACTGCAAATAGTCCAGGTAGCCATGTGATTAGCAGTTAACAGTCTTATGGCTTGGGGATAATAGCTGTTAAGAAGCCTCTTGGACCTAGACTTGGTGTTCCGGTACCGCTTGCCGTGCGGTAGCAGAGAGAACAGTCTATGACTGGGGAGGCTGTAGTTTTTTACAATATTTAGGGCTTTCCTTTGACACCGCCTGGTATAGAGGTCCTGGATGGCAGGAAGCTTGACCACAGTGATGTATTCTGCCATACGCACAATCCTCTGTAGCGCCTACCGGTCTTAGGCCGGGCAGTTGCCATACCAGCGGTTATGCAACCAGTCAGGATGCTCTCGATGGCGCAGCTCTATAACTTTATGTGGATCTGAGGACCCATGCCAAATCTTTTCAGTCTCCTGAGGGGGAATAGGTTTTGTTGTGCGCTCTTCACGACTGTCTTGGTTTGTTTGGACCATGTTAGTTTGTTGGTGATGTGGACACCAAGGAAGCTCTCAACCTGCTCCACTACAGCCCCATCGATGAGAATGGGGGAGTACTCTTCCCTCCTTTTCCTGTAGTCCATGATTATCTCATTTGTCTTGATCACGTTGAGGGAGAGCTTGTTGTCCTGGACACCACATCTGACCTCCTCACTGTAGGTGAGTTGCTGGGGGATCAGGCGACGACACCATTGCGTCATCAAAAAACTTATTGATGGTGTTCAGATTGTCCTGGCCACGCTGTCATGAGTAAACAGGGAGTAAAGGAGGGGACAAAGCCCTTAACCCTGAGGTGCCCCCGTGTTGATGATCAGCGTGCCAGATGTGTTATTGCCTACTCTTACCACCTGGGGGCGGCCCGTCAGGTATTTCAGGATCCAGTTGCAGAGGGAGGTGTTTAGTCCCAGGGTCCTTAGCTTAGTGATGAGCTTTGAGGGCACTATGGTGTTGAACGCAGAGCTGTAGTCAATGAACAGCATTCTCACATAGGTGTTCCATTTGTCCAGGTGGGAAAGGGCAGTGTGGAGTGCAATAGGAGATGTGTCTTCTGTGGATATGTTGGGGCGGTATGCGAATTAGATAAAGGGTAAAGGGTTTATGGGATGATAGTGTTGATGTGAGCCATGACCAGCCATGACCAGCCTTTCAAAGCACTTCATGGCTACAGATGTGTGCTACGGGTCAGTAGTCATTTAGGCAGGTTACCTTGGTGTTCGTGGGCACAGGGACTATGGTGGTCTGCTGGAAACACGTCGGTATTACAGACTCGGTCAGGGATAGGTTGGATATGTCAGTGAAGAAATGCCAGTTGATCAGCGCATGCTCTGAGTACATGTCCTGGTAATCCGTCTGGCCCTGCGACCTTGTGAATGTTGACCTGTTTAAAGGTCTTACTCACATTGGCTATGGAGAGCATGATCACACAGTCGTCTGGAACAGCTGGTACTCTCATGCATGCAGCAGTGTTGTTTTCCTTCGAAGTGCACATAGAAGTCATTAAGCTCGTCTGGCAGGCTCGTGTCACTGGGCAGCTGGCACCTAGCATGACAGTGCATCATTGTAGCTGTGTGGGCTGATAGAGTCAAAATGTCTTCTTTGGGGTAAGTTGAGCCAAGGGTCTAAGCCTGTGTTAAACATTTTTGTTAAGGTTTAAGCCTTTGTTCAAAGTTTTTGTTAGGGTTTAAGCCTGTGTTAAAAGATGCGTACATTTTTAAAAGACAAAAAGCAATTGTGATTGTGTTGAATTGTGTTTGAAAAATAAAGATAGACATGGGTTTTAAAAGGTAGTGGTATTATTTTATTAATTCAGTACAGACATTTTTAGAAGCCTTAACTTAGCCGGTCCCATAGCTCTGCTGTAGGTAGATATCTGACCCACTCTCTCCTGCTGTAGGTACATATCTGACCCACTCTCTCCTGCTGTAGGTAGATATCTGACCCACTCTCTCCTGCTGTAGGTAGATATCTGACCCACTCTCTCCTGCTGTAGGTAGATATCTGACCCACTCTCTCCTGCTGTAGGTAGATATCTGACCCACTCTCTCCTACTGTAGGTAGATATCTGACCCACTCTCTCCTGCTGTAGGTACATATCTGACCCACTCTCTCCTGCTGTAGGTAGATATCTGACCCACTCTCTCCTACTGTAGGTAGATATCTGACCCACTCTCTCCTGCTGTAGGTAGATATCTGACCCACTCTCTCCTGCTGTAGGTAGATATCTGACCCACTCTCTCCTGCTGTAGGTAATATATAGTAATAGTAAATATATGCCATTTATCAGACGCTTTTATCCAAAGCGACTTACAGTCATGTGTGCATACATTCTACGTATGGGTGGTCCCGGGATCGAACCCACTACCCTGGCGTTACAAGCGCCATGCTCTACCAACTGAGCTACAGGTACAGTACATATCTGACCCACTCTCTCCTGCTGTAGGTAGATATCTGACCCACTCTCTCCTGCTGTAGGTAGATATCTGACCCACTCTCTCCTGCTGTTGGACTGGAGTTGTGAAACACTGTTACAAAGGGGGGGGGTTCAAATCCCCCCGAGCTGATAAGGTACACACACATCTGTCGTTCTGCGCCCTGAACAAGGCAGTTAAACCCACTGTTTCTAGGCCGTCATTGAAAATAAGAATTTGTTCTTTTATTGACTTGTCGAGTTATATAAAGGATAAATACAATTTAAAAATCCCTATACATTAGTTCCCAGTCTAAAGTAAACCATAATATTTACATAGAAAAATAATGTAATCGTCACAAAATGGCAATAGGTTCCGGTCGTAACCTGACAAAACCAGCCTACAGATCTTAAATAATAGCACACCACTGTCCCCTTTTGTAGCAAATCATTATTTACACAGACGCATTTTATGTACGTGAGCCGATCTCAGATGTAGGATCTGATAACTACAAGGTCTAACAGGATCTGTAGTTGTAAAATAAAGCGTCTCTCTGCTTCTTGCATTATCTCAGTGCAACTAGCAACTGGTGTCCACGTCTGACACATGTCTATGTGACGAGAGCAGCTATACTGTCAATGAAGACGTCTCAACTTCTCCCATTTTGGTCGTCGGGGTTGTTGGAGCCGAGCTTCATCAAGTTAGAAAACATTTCTTGGTTATCCAACCTTCTGCCATTGATCTCCTCTCCTCTCCTCTCCTCTCCTCTTCCTCTCCTCTCTCTTCCTCTCTCCCCCGTTCCCCCACTCTCTCTCCAACTCCTCCCTCTCTCCCTCTCTCTCTCTCTCTCTCCCTCTCTCTGTCTCTCTCTCTCTCCCTCTCTCTGTATCTCTCTCTCTCTCTCTCTCTCTCTCTCTCTCTCTCTCTCTCTCTCTCTCTCTCTCTCTCTCCCTCTCTCTCTCTCTCTGTATCTCTCTCTCTCTCTCTCTGTCTCTCTCTCTCCCCTCTCTCTCCCTCTCTCTGTACCTCTCTCTCTCTCTCTCTCTCTCTCTCTCTCTCTCTCTCTCTCTCTCTGTCTCTCTGTCTCTCTCTCTCTCTCTCTCTCCCTCTCTCTGTACCTCTCCTCTCTCTCTCTCTCTCTCTCTCTCTCTCTCTCTCTCTCTCTCTCTCTCTCTCTCTCTCTCTCTCTCTCTCATAGTGATTTACCTGTCATGTCTGTAGTCTACCTACGACGAGGAAGAAAAAGATTGTGCTCGGCTGTTCTTCCGTAACCTCAGTTGATTGCAGATTATAATTATCACATCGCCCCCCCCCCCCCTCTTCACAACGGGAGGGCAACAGGAGGAGAATTAGCAGCTGTCAGGAGAAGCCACGTCTCCACTGACTATCTGTCAGTAATGCTGTCTCTCCTCGTCCCCTCTCCTCTTCCGTTAATCCTTCATGTTACTTATTGACTGTGCTTTTTGTCTTCACTCACCCAGAGGTAACAACCTAGCTCACCCTGTAGGAAGGTTTAAAGTCAACGACTCATAACGGTCCTATTTAAAAAGCTAATTCATGTATTTAGATTCCTTCGTCTGTCCCAAATCCATCAGCATTATTATTATATTATATTATTGAGCCCTGTGCCTAGCAGATGTGCCTGTGTGTGATCCTACCATTTATCTCCTCCCTTGTCTTAATTCAGCTCTGTGTACTCGAGGCTGTTGACTTCAGAGCCAAGGCCGGGGCTAGAGAACAGAGAATAAAGAGAGGAGAGAGCCCCGACTAAAAAATAAAGTGAATATCAATCTGGCTGTAGAAAACTCTTTCACACCCAGGAGATGTCCTGGGTCTAATTTACCTAACACAGACAGGAAATGAGTGGTGTCCTGGGTCTAATTTACCTAACACAGACAGGAAATGAGTGGTGTCCTGGGTCTAATTTACCTAACACAGACAGGAAATGAGTGGTGTCCTGGGTCTAATTTACCTAACACAGACAGGAAATGAGTGGTGTCCTGGGTCTAATTTACCTAACACAGACAGGAAATGAGTGGTGTCCTGGGTCTAATTTACCTAACACAGACAGGAAATGAGTGGTGTCCTGGGTCTAATTTACCTAACACAGACAGGAAATGAGTGGTGTCCTGGGTCTAATTTACCTAACACAGACAGGAAATGAGTGGTGTCCTGAGTCTAATTTACCTAACACAGACAGGAAATGAGTGGTGTCCTGGGTCTAATTTACCTAACACAGACAGGAAATGAGTGGTGTCCTGAGTCTAATTTACCTAACACAGACAGGAAATGAGTGGTGTCCTGGGTCTAATTTACCTAACACAGACAGGAAATGAGTGGTGTCCTGGGTCTAATTTACCTAACACAGACAGGAAATGAGTGGTGTCCTGGGTCTAATTTACCTAACACAGACAGGAAATGAGTGGTGTCCTGGGTCTAATTTACCTAACACAGACAGGAAATGAGTGGTGTCCTGGGTCTAATTTACCTAACACAGACAGGAAATGAGTGGTGTCCTGGGTCTAATTTACCTAACACAGACAGGAAATGAGTGGTGTCCTGGGTCTAATTTACCTAACACAGACAGGACATGAGTGGTGTCCTGAGTCTAATTTACCTAACACAGACAGGAAATGAGTGGTGTCCTGGGTCTAATTTACCTAACACAGACAGGAAATGAGTGGTGTCCTGAGTCTAATTTACCTAACACAGACAGGAAATGAGTGGTGTCCTGGGTCTAATTTACCTAACACAGAGAGGAAATGAGTGGTGTTCTGGGTCTAATTTACCTAACACAGACAGGAAATGAGTGTTTCGTCAGGAGACCTACCTGGGCCCAAACGGCACCAATTCCCTACATCCCAATGTGCCCTGGTCAAAAGTAGAGTACTATATAGGGTGTAGGTTACCATTTAGGATGCATCTCAGGTTCCTGATGTACAAAACACGGACACAGAAGACACTGTTACATCCATATATATCTACCCCCCCCAGTCACAAAACCACTAGAGACCATGAACCCTGTTACATCCATATATATCTACCCCCCAGTCACAAAACCATTAGTGACCATGAACCCTGTTACATCCATATATATCTACCCCCCAGTCACAAAACCATTAGAGTGACCATGAACCCTGTTACATCCATATATATCTACCCCCCCAGTCACAAAACCATTAGAGTGACCATGAACCCTGTTACATCCATATATATCTACCCCCCAGTCACAAAACCATTAGAGTGACTATGAACCCTGTTACATCCATATATATCTACCCCCCCCAGTCACAAAACCATTAGAGTGACCATGAACCCTGTTACATCCATATATATCTACCCCCCAGTCACAAAACCATTAGAGTGACTATGAACCCTGTTACATCCATATATATCTACCCCCAGTCACAAAACCATTAGAGTGACTATGAACCCTGTTACATCCATATATATCTACCCCCCCCCCCAGTCACAAAACCATTAGAGTGACTATGAACCCTGTTACATCCATATATATCTACCCCCCAGTCACAAAACCATTAGTGACCATGAACCCTGTTACATCCATATATATCTACCCCCCAGTCACAAAACCATTAGTGACTATGAACCCTGTTACATCCATATATATCTACCCCCCAGTCACAAAACCATTAGTGACTATGAACCCTGTTACATCCATATATATCTACCCCCCAGTCACAAAACCATTAGAGTGACCATGAACCCTGTTACATCCATATATATCTACCCCCCAGTCACAAAACCATTAGAGTGACCATGAACCCTGTTACATCCATATATATCTACCCCCAGTCACAAAACCATTAGAGTGACTATGAACCCTGTTACATCCATATATATCTACCCCCCAGTCACAAAACCATTAGAGACCATGAACCCTGTTACATCCATATATATCTACCCCCCAGTCACAAAACCATTAGAGACCATGAACCCTGTTACATCCATATATATCTACCCCCAGTCACAAAACCATTAGAGTGACCATGAACCCTGTTACATCCATATATATCTACCCCCCAGTCACAAAACCATTAGTGACTATGAACCCTGTTACATCCATATATATCTACCCCCCAGTCACAAAACCATTAGAGTGACTATGAACCCTGTTACATCCATATATATCTACCCCCCCCAGTCACAAAACCATTAGAGTGACTATGAACCCTGTTACATCCATATATATCTACCCCCCAGTCACAAAACCATTAGAGTGACCATGAACCCTGTTACATCCATATATATCTACCCCCAGTCACAAAACCATTAGAGTGACCATGAACCCTGTTACATCCATATATATCTACCCCCCCCCCAGTCACAAAACCACTAGAGTGACCATGAACCCTGTTACATCCATATATATCTACCCCCCCCAGTCACAAAACCATTAGAGTGACTATGAACCCTGTTACATCCATATATATCTACCCCCAGTCACAAAACCATTAGAGTGACTATGAACCCTGTTACATCCATATATATCTACCCCCCAGTCACAAAACCATTAGAGTGACTATGAACCCTGTTACATCCATATATATCTCCCCCCCCCCCCAGTCACAAAACCATTAGAGTGACTATGAACCCTGTTACATCCATATATATCTACCCCCCAGTCACAAAACCATTAGAGTGACCATGAACCCTGTTACATCCATATATATCTCCCCCCCCCAGTCACAAAACCATTAGAGTGACCATGAACCCTGTTACATCCATATATATCTACCCCCCCAGTCACAAAACCATTAGTGACCATGAACCCTGTTACATCCATATATATCTACCCCCAGTCACAAAACCATTAGAGTGACCATGAACCCTGTTACATCCATATATATCTACCCCCCAGTCACAAAACCATTAGAGTGACCATGAACCCTGTTACATCCATATATATCTACCCCCAGTCACAAAACCATTAGAGTGACCATGAACCCTGTTACATCCATATATATCTACCCCCCAGTCACAAAACCATTAGTGACCATGAACCCTGTTACATCCATATATATCTACCCCCCAGTCACAAAACCATTAGTGACCATGAACCCTGTTACATCCATATATATCTACCCCCCAGTCACAAAACCATTAGAGTGACTATGAACCCTGTTACATCCATATATATCTACCCCCCAGTCACAAAACCATTAGAGTGACCATGAACCCTGTTACATCCATATATATCTACCCCCCAGTCACAAAACCATTAGTGACCATGAACCCTGTTACATCCATATATATCTACCCCCAGTCACAAAACCATTAGAGTGACCATGAACCCTGTTACATCCATATATATCTACCCCCAGTCACAAAACCATTAGAGTGACTATGAACCCTGTTACATCCATATATATCTACCCCCCCAGTCACAAAACCATTAGAGTGACCATGAACCCTGTTACATCCATATATATCTACCCCCCAGTCACAAAACCATTAGAGTGACCATGAACCCTGTTACATCCATATATATCTACCCCCCAGTCACAAAACCATTAGAGTGACCATGAACCCTGTTACATCCATATATATCTACCCCCCAGTCACAAAACCATTAGAGTGACTATGAACCCTGTTACATCCATATATATCTACCCCCCCAGTCACAAAACCATTAGAGTGACCATGAACCCTGTTACATCCATATATATCTACCCCCCAGTCACAAAACCATTAGAGTGACTATGAACCCTGTTACATCCATATATATCTACCCCCCAGTCACAAAACCATTAGAGTGACCATGAACCCTGTTACATCCATATATATCTACCCCCAGTCACAAAACCATTAGAGTGACCATGAACCCTGTTACATCCATATATATCTACCCCCAGTCACAAAACCATTAGAGTGACCATGAACCCTGTTACATCCATATATATCTACCCCCAGTCACAAAACCATTAGAGTGACTATGAACCCTGTTACATCCATATATATCTACCCCCCCAGTCACAAAACCATTAGAGTGACCATGAACCCTGTTACATCCATATATATCTACCCCCCCCATCACAAAACCATTAGAGTGACTATGAACCCTGTTACATCCATATATATCTACCCCCCAGTCACAAAACCATTAGAGTGACCATGAACCCTGTTACATCCATATATATCTACCCCCCAGTCACAAAACCATTAGAGTGACCATGAACCCTGTTACATCCATATATCTACCCCCCAGTCACAAAACCATTAGAGTGACCATGAACCCTGTTACATCCATATATATCTACCCCCAGTCACAAAACCATTAGAGTGACCATGAACCCTGTTACATCCATATATATCTACCCCCCAGTCACAAAACCATTAGAGTGACCATGAACCCTGTTACATCCATATATATCTAACCCCCCCCATGTCACAAAACCACTAGAGACCATGAACCCTGTTACATCCATATATATCTACCCCCCCCAGTTACAAAACCATTAGAGTGACCATGAACCCTGTTACATCCATATATATCTACCCCCCCCAGTCACAAAACCATTAGAGTGACCATGAACCCTGTTACATCCATATATATCTACCCCCCCAGTCACAAAACCATTAGAGTGACTATGAACCCTGTTACATCCATATATATCTACCCCCAGTCACAAAACCATTAGAGTGACCATGAACCCTGTTACATCCATATATATCTACCCCCCAGTCACAAAACCATTAGAGTGACCATGAACCCTGTTACATCCATATATATCTACCCCCCCCCAGTCACAAAACCACTAGAGACCATGAACCCTGTTACATCCATATATATCTACCCCCAGTCACAAAACCATTAGAGTGACCATGAACCCTGTTACATCCATATATATCTACCCCCAGTCACAAAACCACTAGAGTGACCATGAACCCTGTTACATCCATATATATCTACCCCCAGTCACAAAACCATTAGAGTGACCATGAACCCTGTTACATCCATATATATCTACCCCCCAGTCACAAAACCATTAGAGTGACCATGAACCCTGTTACATCCATATATATCTACCCCCCAGTCACAAAACCATTAGAGTGACCATGAACCCTGTTACATCCATATATATCTACCCCCAGTCACAAAACCATTAGAGTGACCATGAACCCTGTTACATCCATATATATCTACCCCCAGTCACAAAACCATTAGAGTGACCATGAACCCTGTTACATCCATATATATCTACCCCCCAGTCACAAAACCACTAGAGACCATGAACCCTGTTACATCCATATATATCTACCCCCAGTCACAAAACCACTAGAGTGACCATGAACCCTGTTACATCCATATATATCTACCCCCAGTCACAAAACCATTAGAGTGACCATGAACCCTGTTACATCCATATATATCTACCCCCCAGTCACAAAACCATTAGAGTGACCATGAACCCTGTTACATCCATATATATCTACCCCCAGTCACAAAACCATTAGAGTGACCATGAACCCTGTTACATCCATATATATCTACCCCCCAGTCACAAAACCATTAGAGTGACCATGAACCCTGTTACATCCATATATATCTACCCCCCCAGTCACAAAACCATTAGAGTGACCATGAACCCTGTTACATCCATATATATCTACCCCCCAGTCACAAAACCATTAGAGACCATGAACCCTGTTACATCCATATATATCTACCCCCCCCAGTCACAAAACCATTAGAGTGACCATGAACCCTGTTACATCCATATATATCTACCCCCCCCAGTCACAAAACCATTAGAGTGACCATGAACCCTGTTACATCCATATATATCTACCCCCCCCAGTCACAAAACCATTAGAGTGACTATGAACCCTGTTACATCCATCTAGAGACCATGAACCCTGTTACATCCATATATATCTACCCCCCAGTCACAAAACCATTAGAGTGACCATGAACCCTGTTACATCCATATATATCTACCCCCCAGTCACAAAACCATTAGAGTGACCATGAACCCTGTTACATCCATATATATCTACCCCCCCAGTCACAAAACCATTAGTGACCATGAACCCTGTTACATCCATATATATCTACCCCCAGTCACAAAACCATTAGTGACCATGAACCCTGTTACATCCATATATATCTACCCCCCCAGTCACAAAACCATTAGAGTGACCATGAACCCTGTTACATCCATATATATCTACCCCCCAGTCACAAAACCATTAGAGTGACCATGAACCCTGTTACATCCATATATATCTACCCCCCAGTCACAAAACCATTAGAGTGACCATGAACCCTGTTACATCCATATATATCTACCCCCCCAGTCACAAAACCACTAGAGACCATGAACCCTGTTACATCCATATATATCTACCCCCCCCCCCAGTCACAAAACCATTAGTGACCATGAACCCTGCAGGCCAGATGAATCACTAACAGATAAAATGATGGATCGATACTGATGACCCTATCCTCTGTGAGACTCCTGACCCCTGATCGACGAAGCAATGAAGCAGCATTAAATAGCATAATGATTTTCCCCCGCTTTTAATGCAGTGCTCTTTTTTAAAGGCACATCTAAGAGCGATCACACTACATTGTGTATTTCAGAAGTTTATAAAAGAAAGTGATTATGTTTTACTGGCGTGGTACGCGACAAGCCTCGTCCTTCGTACCGTTGACATTTTCAATATTACTGTGTAATGTTCTTAGGGATTAATATTTTGCACAGAGCTACACATTTCAAGTTAAAGCGGCAAGGCGATTCTGTCACGTTCTGACCTTTATTTCCTTTGTTTTGTCTTCATTTAGTATGGTCAGTGAGTTTGGGTGGGCAGTCTATGTTTTCTGTTTGGTTTCTGTTTCGGGCCTGGTATGGTTCTCAATCAGAGGCAGGTGTCGTTCGTTGTCTCTGATTGAGAATCGTACTTAGGTAGCCTGGGTTTCACTGTTGGTTTGTGGGTGTTTGTTTCCGTGTCAGTGTTTGTCGCCACACGGTACTGTTTTCGGTTTCGTTTCATGTTCACGTTCATTGTTTTGTTTTTCATAGTGTTCAGTTTATTGATTAAAGTAATTATCACGAACACTTACCACGCTGCATCTTGGTCCGATAATTACTCCTCTTCAGACGAAGAGGAGACCTGTCGTTACAGATTCATTTAGCTCACTTTGTCAACTGTTTTTATTATTGTCACGAAGAATAAAATGTCAGCCAGTAAATAAGAGAGAAGTCATTTTTTTACCCAGAGTGGAAACAAAAAAATTTAACTTTCCAACAAAAAAACTTATGACTATAATTATCCTGTTAATTACTGCAATCAAGGAAGTAAAGGAAGCAAGATATCTCACACACGTCGTCCTCCAACAGCTAGGAAAACCAACGATGATCGTCTCTATAATAAGTATTTTGATCGCATCTCTGAACTATTAAGTTTCTCTCATTTGCAAATAAATTCATTAAAAATCCTACAATGTGTTTTTCTGCATTTTTTTCTCCTCAGTTTGTCTGTCATAGTTGAAGTGTACCTATGATGAAAATTACAGGCCTCTCTCATCTTTTTAAGTGGGAGAACTTGCACAATTGGTGGCGGACTAAATACTTTTCTGCCCCACTGTACACAATGAAGCATTAATAAGATGCTACAATGATCGTTTTTTTATTTTATTTTTTTCATGATTTATTTTACTCGCAGATTATATCAGACTTCTTAACGCTCATAGGCCTATAGTTTTCCTAGGTGATATATATATATATATATATATATATATATATGTGTAAACAGGCAGGAGACCGGAAAATACGCCCTAATCAAGTAATGTTTGTTTTTCCAATGAGGACTTAACAGTGATTGTCAGAAGTGCGGAGGAGGAGGAGGAGGTGACAAATGCTTCTAATGATCTCTTGCTCTCTAGAAGGAACAACTAGTGTCCAGTCAATAAAAGTGTAGATGCATCCTCTGTATCTCAGCAATTTAGAGGCAACATCTCCGACGTATCCATTCATTTAAACAACCCCCCCCAAAAATAAATTGTTGAACTCAGCATCGAGCTGCTCCATTCCTCTTCCGGGCTTTGTATGTCATCATTAAGTCAGTATCATTAAGTCAGTAGCATTAAGTCAGCATCATTAAGTCAGTATCATTAAGTCAGCATCATTAAGTCAGTATCATTAAGTCAGTATCATTAAGTCAGTATCATTAAGTCAGTATCATTAAGTCAGTATCATTAAGTCAGTATCATTAAGTCAGTATCATTAAGTCAGTATCATTAAGTCAGTATCATTAAGTCAGTATCATTAAGTCAGTATCATTAAGTCAGTATCATTAAGTCAGTATCATTAAGTCAGTATCATTAAGTCAGTATCATTAAGTCAGTATCATTAAGTCAGTATCATTAAGTCAGTATCATTAAGTCAGTATCATTAAGTCAGTAGCATTAAGTCAGTATCATTAAGTCAGTAGCATTAAGTCAGTATCATTAAGTCAGTATCATTAAGTCAGTATCATTAAGTCAGTATCATTAAGTCAGTATCATTAAGTCAGTATCATTAAGTCAGTATCATTAAGTCAGTATCATTAAGTCAGTATCATTAAGTCAGTATCATTAAGTCAGTATCATTAAGTCAGTATCATTAAGTCAGTATCATTAAGTCAGTATCATTAAGTCAGTATCATTAAGTCAGTATCATTAGTCAGTATCAGTATCATTAAGTCAGTATCATTAAGTCAGTATCATTATCATTAAGTCAGTATCATTAAGTCAGTAGTCATTAAGTCAGTATCATTAAGTCAGCATCATTAAGTCAGTATCATTAGTCAGTATTAAGTCAGTATCATTAAGTCAGTAAGTCAGTATCATTAAGTCAGTATCATTAAGTCAGTATCATTAAGTCAGTAGCATTAAGTCAGTATCATTAAGTCAGTATCATTAAGTCAGTATCATTAAGTCAGTATCATTAAGTCAGTAGCATTAAGTCAGTATCATTAAGTCAGTATCATTAAGTCAGTATCATTAAGTCAGTATCATTAAGTCAGTAGCATTAAGTCAGTATCATTAAGTCAGTAGCATTAAGTCAGTATCAGCCAGCTTGTCACTCTATAGATGTGGTCCAATGTGCAACGCCGAAACAACACCGAATGCATTTGTTTCAAAAGCTTGTCGACTCAGTATAAAATGTTCTAGCTGCAGCAGACACACACAGGGTACTGCTGTTCAATGAAACAATATACTGTAACTTCTCAAAAGTCCACGTTGGTTGTTTCTCAAATGATTGAGTTGGTTGTTCCTGAAACGTCTGTATTGGTTGTTTCTCAATCGTCTGTATTGGTTGTTTCTCAAACGTCTGTATTGGTTGTTTCTCAATCGTCTGTATTGGTTGTTTCTCAAACGTCTGTATTGGTTGTTTCTCAAACGTCTGTATTGGTTGTTTCTCAATCGTCTGTATTGGTTGTTTCTCAATCGTCTGTATTGGTTGTTTCTCAAACGTCTGTATTGGTTGTTTCTCAATCGTCTGTATTGGTTGTTTCTCAAACGTCTGTATTGGTTGTTTCTCAAACGTCTGTATTGGTTGTTTCTCAATCGTCTGTATTGGTTGTTTCTCAAATGTTTGGATTTGATTCAATCAGTAACTCAATTGGGAATGACCTTTACATGTCAATGGATGAATGGATGGATGAATGGATGGATGAATGGATGGATGAAATTGAGCGCATGGTTAAAATAACTCTCTCTTTTGCACAAAATCGGACACTGCAATCCAAAAGGAAAGGTAACTTATGATGATAAACATCTTGATTTATCTAGATCAGTATAAGTCTCCTAGACCTCTAGATCAGTAGTAGTCTCCTAGACCTCTAGATCAGTAGTAGTCTCCTAGACCTCTAGATCAGTAGTAGTCTCCTAGACCTCTAGACCCCTAGTAGTCTCCTAGACCTCTAGATCAGTAGTAGTCTCCTAGACCTCTAGATCAGTAGTAGTCTCCTAGACCCCTAGTAGTCTCCTAGACCTCTAGATCAGTAGTAGTCTCCTAGACCTCTAGATCAGTAGAAGTCTCCTAGACCTCTAGATCAGTAGTAGTCTCCCAGACCTCTAGTAGTCTCCTAGACCTCTAGATCAGTAGTAGTCTCCTAGACCTCTAGATCAGTAGTAGTCTCCCAGACCTCTAGATCAGTAGTAGTCTCCCAGACCTCTAGTAGTCTCCTAGACCTCTAGATCAGTAGTAGTCTCCTAGACCTCTAGATCAGTAGTAGTCTCCCAGACCTCTAGATCAGTAGTAGTCTCCCAGACCTCTAGATCAGTAGTAGTCTCCTAGACCTCTAGATCAGTAGTAGTCTCCTATACCTCTAGATCAGTAGAAGTCTCCTAGACCTCTAGATCAGTAGTAGTCTCCTAGACCTCTAGATCAGTAGTAGTCTCCTAGACCTCTAGATCAGAATGTTTCAAGTCCCAGACTGTTTCAAGTCCCTGACTGTTTCAAGTCCTAGACTGTTTCAAGTCCCAGACTGTTTCAAGTCCCAGACTGTTTCAAGTCCCAGACTGTTTCAAGTCCCAGACTGTGTCAAGTCCCAGACTGTTTCAAGTCCCAGACTGTGTCAAGTCCCAGACTGTTTCAAGTCCCAGACTGTTTCAAGTCCCAGACTGTTTCAAGTCCCAGACTGTTTCAAGTCCCAGACTGTTTCAAGTCCCAGACTGTTTCAAGTCCCAGACTGTGTCAAGTCCCAGACTGTTTCAAGTCCCAGACTGTTTCAAGTCCCAGACTGTTTCAAGTCCCTGACTGTTTCAAGTCCCAGACTGTTTCAAGTCCCAGACTGTGTCAAGTCCCAGACTGTTTCAAGTCCCAGACTGTTTCAAGTCCCAGACTGTTTCAAGTCCCAGACTGTTTCAAGTCCCAGACTGTTTCAAGTCCCAGACTGTTTCAAGTCCCAGACTGTTTCAAGTCCCAGACTGTTTCAAGTCCCAGACTGTTTCAAGTCCCAGACTGTGTCAAGTCCCAGACTGTTTCAAGTCCCAGACTGTTTCAAGTCCCAGTGTTTCAAGTCCCAGACTGTTTCAAGTCCCTGACTGTTTCAAGTGCCAGACTGTTTCAAGCCCAGACTGTTTCAAGTCCCAGACTGTTTCAAGTTCCAGACTGTTTCAAGTGCCAGACTGTTTCATGTCCCAGACTGTTTCAAGTCCCAGACTGTTTCAAGTCCCAGACTGTTTCATGTCCCAGACTGTTTCAAGTCCCTGACTGTTTCAAGTCCCAGACTGTTTCAAGTCCCAGACTGTTTCAAGTCCCTGACTGTTTCAAGTCCCAGACTGTTTCAAGTCCCAGACTGTTTCAAGTCCCAGACTGTTTCAAGTCCCTGACTGTTTCAAGTACCTGACTGTTTCAAGTCCCAGACTGTTTCAAGTCCCTGACTGTTTCAAGTCCCAGATTGTTTCAGTTTATAACAGCATTTTCTGAATACAATTTGCAAAGCTAATAATTTCAGTTATCTATTTCCTGCTAAATTAAGCAAGCATCTCTGAAAGTATAATAGTTTAGAAATAAATTATATTTCTATTTTCCTTTGGCAATATGTCATTTTAAGGGGGTTCTAGATTTATTCACGAATGAATAAATATGAACTCTCCCGATCTTTATTCATTTTCATGATATAATATTATAATATTATAATATTCTGACTCCTGGTTATCAACCTCTGGCTTGTTAGGCTAAATGTTTATTTTAATCCCCCCACAGGGTTGCGTTGTCTTTTACACTCCCACCCTTTTCCAAACCTCTTGTGATCCTCTGGTTCCTCAACCTTGAGTAGAGGTCACCCATCAATATCAGTGAGAACAAGTGTGATGGTCAAACAAGCGCGATGGCCTACGTAGGCGAGACCACAGCGTTATCTCACTCCCGGTTGGCTACACCACACGGAGGTACTAATATCAAATGTTATACTTCGTTACATTGCAGCAGAGTTGGTCTTGTGTACTTTTCTTCCAACAGTAAGTGTGCTGCTATTCATACAGTTCTCGTCTGCAAGCATGCAGCCCCTGTGTGGCAGCTCTGTTGGGATTTGTTTTACGACACCCCGTAATCCTCTGGTTTATAAATACTCCGTCTTTTGATGTTCTACTGTAATGCCTGATTGGAAATAACTCAAACAAAATTAAACAAAAGAGGCAAATGTTTCAAAACGGTTAGCTAAATATATTCATTTTCACACAGCGTCAGCTTTAGTCAATGAGACAGGGTTAAACAGCGTGAGATTATGTTCCATATTAGTCCATGTCTGGGGTCTCTCTGTGCTCTGAGCTCAGGGGAATAATACAATTACCTTGATTAATAATAATACACTTCTCTCAGAGGGAGGGAGAAAGGGTCTGGAGCTGTGCAGTGTCCTGTGGGTTAGCGTTAGCCTCTGCAGAGGGAAAACTCATGCCGTGTGGGTTAGCATTAGCCTCTGCAGAGGGAAAAATCATGCCGTGTGGGTTAGCATTAGCCTCTGCAGAGGGAAAAATCATGCCGTGTGGGTTAGCATTAGCCTCTGCAGAGGGAAAAATCATGCCGTGTGGGTTAGCATTAGCCTCTGCAGAGGGAAAAATCATGCCGTGTGGGTTAGCATTAGCCTCTGCAGAGGGAAAAATCATGCCGTGTGGGTTAGCATTAGCCTCTGCAGAGGGAAAAATCATGCCGTGTGGGTTAGCATTAGCCTCTGCAGAGGGAAAATCATGCTGTGTTAGCCTAGCGCTGTGCAGAGAGAGCAGGGACAAACCCATCACACGAACCTCCATATCTAAACTGACAGATAAAGCTGTCACACTACCAGACGTCTGATCTTTCTGCAGACAAAGTGTGAAAACCCTGACAGATGAACCCTGTATGTTCTTTATAGCTTCATGTTACTGTTCTCTTCCCTGTACATATCAGACAACAATGGTATGGAATGTTCTCTTCCCTGTACATATCAGACAACAATGGTATGGAATGTTCTCTTTCCTGTACATATCAGACAACAATGGTATGGAATGTTCTCTTTCCCTGTACATATCAGACAACAATGGTATGGAATGTTCTCTTTTCCTGTACATATCAGACAACAATGGTATGGAATGTTCTCTTTTCCTGTACATATCAGACAACAATGGTATGGAATGTTCTCTTCCCTGTACATATCAGACAACAATGGTATGGAATGTTCTCTTTTCCTGTACATATCAGACAACAATGGTATGGAATGTTCTCTTTTCCTGTACATATCAGACAACAATGGTATGGAATGTTCTCTTCCCTGTACATATCAGACAACAATGGTATGGAATGTTCTCTTTTCCTGTACATATCAGACAACAATGGTATGGAATGTTCTCCTTCCCTGTACATATCAGACAACAATGGTATGGAATGTTCTCTTCCCTGTACATATCAGACAACAATGGTATGGAATGTTCTCTTCCCTGTACATATCAGACAACAATGGTATGGAATGTTCTCTTTTCCTGTACATATCAGACAACAATGGTATGGAATGTTCTCCTTCCCTGTACATATCAGACAACAATGGTATGGAATGTTCTCCTTTCCTGCTATAGAGGCAGACTGAAAACCCTTTAGAGTGGCTGACAAACGGCTGCTATAAACCTCGGTTCTCCTTTCCTGCTACAGAGGTACCATTTGAGTCCAAACCCTCTGTGTTCTGCAATATAGTTCCTGGGGGAGTGAAGGGGGACCTTTTCTGAGGCTACCACTGCCAGACCAGTGCGGTGTAACTAGCTAGATCAATAATTTATTCCCCGACAGTGATTAGATCTATCATTTATTCCCACAACAGTGATTAGATCTATCACTTATTCCCCGACAGTGATTAGATCTATCATTTATTCCCACAACAGTGATTAGATCTATCATTTATTCCCACAACAGTGATTAGATCTATCATTTATTCCCACAACAGTGATTAGATCTATCACTTATTCCCGACAGTGATTAGATCTATCATTTATTCCCACAACAGTGATTAGATCTATCATTTATTCCCCGACAGTGATTAGATCTATCACTTATTCCCACAACAGTGATTAGATCTATCACTTATTCCCGACAGTGATTAGATCTATAATTTATTCCCCAACGGTGATTAGATCTATCATTTATTCCCCGACAGTGATTAGATCTATCATTTATTCCCACAACAGTGATTAGATCTATCATTTATTCCCCCGACAGTGATTAGATCTATCATTTATTCCCACAACAGTGATTAGATCTATCACTTATTCCCCGACAGTGATTAGATCTATCATTTATTCCCACAACAGTGATTAGATCTATCATTTATTCCCACAACAGTGATTAGATCTATCATTTATTCCCCCGACAGTGATTAGATCTATCATTTATTCCCCGACGGTGATTAGATCTATAATTTATCAGATATCATTTATCAGATATATCTGCAGTGTAAATGACTTCACAGCTTCACTCTACTGGTTGGTCCACAGCTTCACTCTACTGGTTGGTCCACAGCTTCACTCTACTGGTTGGTCCACAGCTTCACTCTACTGGTTGGTCCACAGCTTCACTCTACTGGTTGGTCCACAGCTTCACTCTACTGGTTGGTCCACAGCTTCACTCTACTGGTTGGTCCACAGCTTCACTCTACTGGTTGGTCCACAGCTTCACTCTACTGGTTGGTCCACAGCTTCACTCTACTGGTTGGTCCACAGCTTCACTCTACTGGTTGGTCCACAGCTTCACTTTCTCAGCCACCATTTTTGTTGTTGTTGTTTAATTGCCTAAACTCTGTTTTGTACTCCTCTCCCCTCCCCTCCCCTCCTCTCCCCTCCCCTCCTCTCCACTCCCCTCCTCTCCTCTCCCTCCTCTCCCCTCCCCTCCTCTCCCCTCCTCTCCCCTCCTCTCCCTCCCCCTCCTCTCCACTCCCCTCCTCTCCACTCCCCTCCTCTCCACTCCCCTCCTCTCCCCTCCTCTCCCCTCCTCTCCACTCCCCTCCCTCCTCTCCCCTCCTCTCCCCTCCCCTCCACTCCCCTCCTCTCCACTCCCCTCCTCTCCCCTCCTCTCCACTCCCCTCCTCTCCCCTCCCCTCCACTCCCCTCCTCTCCCCTCCTCTCCCCTCCTTTCCCCCCTTTCTCCTCCTCTCCCCTCCTCTCCCCTCCCCTCCACTCCCCTCCACTCCCCTCCTCTCCCCTCCTTTCCCCTCCTTTCTCCTCCTCTCCCCTCCACTCCCCATCTCTCCCCTCCACTCCCCTCCTCTCCCCTCCACTCCCCTCCACTCCCCTCCTCTCCCCTCCTCTCCCCTCCACTCCCCTCCTCTCCGCTCCTCTCCCCTCCCCTCCACTCCCCTCCTCTCCCCTCCTTTCCCCTCCTTTCTCCTCCTCTCCCCTCCACTCCCCTCCTCTCCCCTCCCTCCCTCCCCTCCTCTCCCCTCCACTCCCCTCCCTCTCCGCTCCTCTCCCCTCCTCTCCCCTCCACTCCCCTCCTCTCCCCTCCACTCCCCTCCTCTCCCCTCCCCTCCCCCCCCTCCCCTCCCCTCCCCTCCCCTCCCCTCCCCTCCCCTCCTCTCCCCTCCCCTCCCCTCCTCTCCCCTCCTCTCCCCTCCTCTCCCCTCCACTCCCCTCCTCTCCCCTCCACTCCCCTCCTCTCCCCTCCTCTCCCCTCCACTCCCCTCCACTCCCCTCCTCTCCCCTCCTCTCCCCTCCACTCCCCTCCACTCCCCTCCTTTCCCCTCCTCTCCCCTCCTCTCCCCTCCACTCCCCTCCACTCCCCTCCTCTCCCCTCCTCTCCTCTCCCCTCCACTCCCCTCCACTCCCCTCCTCTCCCCTCCACTCCCCTCCTCTCCCCTCCACTCCCCTCCTCTCCCCTCCACTCCCCTCCTTTCCCCTCCTTTCCCGTCCTCTGCCCTCCACTCCCCTCCTCTCCCCTCCAAACCCCTCCACTCCCCTCCTTTCCCCTCCTCTCCCCTCCACTCCCCTCCTCTCCCCTCCAAACCCCTCCACTCCCCTCCTTTCCCCTCCTCTCCCCTCCACTCCCCTCCACTCCCCTCCTCTCCCCTCCACTCCCCTCCACTCCCCTCCAAACCCCTCCTCTCCCCTCCTCTCCCCTCCACTCCCCTCCACTCCCCTCCTCTCCCCTCCTCTCCCCTCCACTCCCCTCCACTCCCTCCACTCCCCTCCTCTCCCCTCCACTCCCCTCCTTTCCCCTCCTCTCCCCTCCACTCCCCTCCACTCCCCTCCTCTCCCCTCCTCTCCCTCCACTCCCCTCCACTCCCCTCCCCTCCACTCCCCTCCTCTCCCCTCCTCTCCCCTCCACTCCCCTCCACTCCCCCTCCCCTCCTCTCCCCTCCACTCCCCGTTATCTCTGACATGGATTCTGTTGCTCTGCATGTAAATCGTTATCTCTGACATGGATTCTGTTGCTTTGTAAATCGTTATCTCTGACATGGATTCTGTTGCTTTGTAAATCGTTATCTCTGACATGGATTCTGTTGCTCTGCCTGTAAATCGTTATCTCTGACATGGATTCTGTTGCTTTGTAAATCATTATCTCTGACATGGATTCTGTTGCTTTGTAAATCATTATCTCTGACATGGATTCTGTTGCTTTGTAAATCGTTATCTCTGACATGGATTCTGTTGCTCTGCCTGTAAATCGTTATCTCTGACATGGATTCTGTTGCTTTGTAAATCGTTATCTCTGACATGGATTCTGTTGCTTTGTAAATCGTTATCTCTGACATGGATTCTGTTGCTTTGTAAATCGTTATCTCTGACATGGATTCTGTTGCTTTGTAAATCATTATCTCTGACATGGATTCTGTTGCTCTGCATGTAAATCGTTATCTCTGACATGGATTCTGTTGCTTTGTAAATCATTATCTCTGACATGGATTCTGTTGCAATGTTTTCTTCTCGTTGGAGGCTTCTCCCGTACAGAGGGAAAATGTAGCATTTTGTGCAGGAGCTGTATTTACAACGGTCTCTTCCAGGACAATGTGGACCAACCAGTGTGGACCAACCAGTGTGGACCAACCGGTGTGGACCAACCAGTGTGGACCAACCAGTGTGGACCAACCAGTGTGGACCAACCAGTGTGGACCAACCAGTGTGGACCAACCAGTGTGGACCAACCAGTGTGGACCAACCAGTGTGGACCAACCGGTGTGGACCAACCGGTGTGGACCAACCAGTGTGGACCAACCAGTGTGGACCAACCAGTGTGGACCAACCGGTGTGGACCAACCGGTGTGGACCAACCGGTGTGGACCAACCAGTGTGGACCAACCAGTGTGGACCAACCAGTGTGGACCAACCGGTGTGGACCAACCGGTGTGGACCAACCAGTGTGGACCAACCGGTGTGGACCAACCAGTGTGGACCAACCGGTGTGGACCAACCGGTGTGGACCAACCAGTGTGGACCAACCGGTGTGGACCAACCAGTGTGGACCAACCGGTGTGGACCAACCAGTGTGGACCAACCGGTGTGGACCAACCAGTGTGGACCAACCAGTGTGGACCAACCAGTGTGGACCAACCAGTGTGGACCAACCGGTGTGGACCAACCAGTGTGGACCAACCAGTGTGGACCAACCAGTGTGGACCAACCAGTGTGGACCAGCCAGTGTGGACCAACCAATGTGGACCAACCGGTGTGGACCAACCAGTGTGGACCAACCAGTGTGGACCAACCAGTGTGGACCAACCAGTGTGGACCAACCGGTGTGGACCAACCAGTGTGGACCAACCAGTGTGGACCAACCAATGTGGACCAACCAATGTGGACCAACCAGTGTGGACCAACCAGTGTGGACCAACCAGTGTGGACCAACCAGTGTGGACCAACCAGTGTGGACCAACCAGTGTGGACCAA
>NC_068454.1:3272624-3275124 GCF_023373465.1 Oncorhynchus keta | reverse complement strand
ATCACAGACATGTTGTCTCAGACCACACCAATCACAGACATGTTGTCTCAGACCACACCAATCACAGACATGTTGTCTCAGACCACACCAATCACAGACATGTTGTCTCAGACCACATCAATCACAGACATGTTGTCTCAGACCACATCAATCACAGACATGTTGTCTCAGACCACACCAATCACAGACATGTTGTCTCAGACCACACCAATCACAGACATGTTGTCTCAGACCACATCAATCACAGACATGTTGTCTCAGACCACACCAATCACAGACATGTTGTCTCAGACCACACCAATCACAGACATGTTGTCTCAGACCACACCAATCACAGACATGTTGTCTCAGACCACACCAATCACAGACATGTTGTCTCAGACCACATCAATCACAGACATGTTGTCTCAGACCACACCAATCACAGACATGTTGTCTCAGACCACATCAATCACAGACATGTTGTCTCAGACCACACCAATCACAGACATGTTGTCTCAGACCACACCAATCACAGACATGTTGTCTCAGACCACACCAATCACAGACATGTTGTCTCAGACCACACCAATCACAGACATGTTGTCTCACAACACACCAATCACAGACATGTTGTCTGCATGCATTACAAGACTGCTGGGGAGGGGGGGTACGCCATCTAAACGAGCATGTTCAGTGTTGTCAACAGTGTCTATACGGTATGCTACAGGAAAACAGAGTGTATGAGCTATATTTTGGGGAAATTGACACTGTACATAGCCCATTTTTTCCTTAGCACACTTCAACCTACTTCCCCAACACAGAACCCAAACCGGCTGCGCGTGTGCGTCATCGTGCGCCATCGTGCACACGTTTATTTTGTCCCCCGACACCAAACGCGATCACTACACGCAGCTTAACATATCCAAACAAACTTGACACTGAGTTGAAATAGAGTTTGATTCCCTCCTTGACACTGAGTTGATATAGTTTGATTCCCTCCCTGACACTGAGCTGAAATAGAGTTTGATTCCATCCCTGACACTGAGTTGATATAGTTTGATTCCCTCCCTGACACTGAGTTGATATAGTTTGATTCCCTCCCTGACACTGAGCTGAAATAGAGTTTGATTCCATCCCTGACACTGAGTTGATATAGTTTGATTCCCTCCCTGACACTGAGTTGATATAGTTTGATTCCCTCCTTGACACTGAGGTGATATAGAGTTTGATTCCCTCCCTGACACTGAGTTGATATAGTTTGATTCCCTCCTTGACACTGAGGTGATATGGAGTTTGATTCCCTCCCTGACACTGAGTTGATATAGTTTGATTCCCTCATTGACACTGAGTTGATATAGTTTGATTCCCTCCCTGACACTGAGTTGAAATAGAGTTTGATTCCCTCCTTGACACTGAGTTGATATAGAGTTTGATTCCCTCCCTGACACTGAGTTGATATAGTTTGATTCCCTCCTTGACACTGAGTTGATATAGTTTGATTCCCTCCCTGACACTGAGTTGAAATAGAGTTTGATTCCCTCCTTGACACTGAGCTGAGATAGTTTGATTCCCTCCTTGACACTGAGGTGATATAGAGTTTGATTCCATCCCTGACACTGAGTTGATATAGTTTGATTCCCTCCTTGACACTGAGTTGATATAGTTTGATTCCATCCCTGACACTGAGTTGATATAGTTTGATTCCCTCCCTGACACTGAGTTGATATAGTTTGATTCCCTCCCTGACACTGAGCTGATATAGAGTTTGATTCCCTCCTTGACACTGAGCTGATATAGAGTTTGATTCCATCCCTGACACTGAGTTGATATAGTTTGATTCCCTCCTTGACACTGAGTTGATATAGTTTGATTCCATCCCTGACACTGAGTTGATAGAGTTTGATTCCCTCCTTGACACTGAGTTGATATAGTTTGATTCCCTCCCTGACACTGAGTTGATATAGTTTGATTCCATCCCTGACACTGAGTTGATAGAGTTTGATTCCCTCCTTGACACTGAGTTGATATAGTTTGATTCCATCCCTGACACTGAGTTGAAATAGAGTTTGATTCCCTCCTTGACACTGAGTTGATATAGAGTTTGATTCCCTCCCTGACACTGAGTTGATATAGTTTGATTCCCTCCCTGACACTGAGCTGATATAGAGTTTGATTCCCTCCTTGACACTGAGCTGATATAGAGTTTGATTCCCTCCTTGACACTGAGCTGATATAGAGTTTGATTCCCTCCCTGACACTGAGTTGAAATAGAGTTTGATTCCCTCCCTGACACTGAGTTGAAATAGAGTTTGATTCCCTCCTTGACACTGAGTTGAAATATAGTTTGATTCCCTCCTTGACACTGAGTTGATATAGAGTTTGATTCCCTCCCTGACACTGAGTTGATATAGAGTTTGATTCCCTCCCTGACACTGAGTTGATATAGAGTTTGATTCCCTCCTTGACACTGAGTTGATATAGTTTGATTCCCTCCCTGACACTGAGTTGAAATATAGTT
>NC_068454.1:3265124-3267624 GCF_023373465.1 Oncorhynchus keta | reverse complement strand
AGCCAGCTAACCAGCCATACGGCACTGAGGCTCACACACACACACACACACACACACACACACACACACACACACACACACACACACACACACACACACACACACACACACACACACACACACACACACACACACACACACACACACACACACACACACACACACACACACTGTAGTGTTAAACACCATCCATAGAGGATCAGACCAGTTAACCCAGCCTGCTCCCTCAGAGAGGTAAAGGTCTGTTAAACATGACAAAATTATATGGGATCTCACCACATCACATCCTTGCTATGAGACCCTGGCCAATGTAAACGCTTGCCAAATGGTACCCTATTCCCTATACTGTGCACTAACATTCACACCCTATGGGCCCTGGTCGACATTAGCACCCTATACAGGGTACTGGGTGGTATTTGGGATGAAGAGGATGTTAATACTGAAGTGTCAAACAGGAGAAGGTGTGTGGCGGTGCTAAAATATGTGTAACATCTCTCAACATGAGAGGAATGTTTCATGTTGGAGCTGGACTCCTTAGGCCGTCTGTTGTAACCAATGTTGGGTCTAGACTCCTCAGGCTGTCTGTTGTAACCATTGTTGGGTCTAGACTCCTCACGCTGTCTGTTGTAACCAATGTTGGGTCTAGACTCCTCAGGCCGTCTGTTGTAACCAATGTTGGGTCTAGACTCCTCAGGCCGTCTGTTGTAACCAATGTTGGGTCGAGACTCCTCAGGCCATCTGTTGTAACCAATCTTGGGTCTAGACTCCTCACGCTGTCTGTGGTAACCAATCTTGGGTCTAGACTTCTCACCCTGTCTGTTGTAACCAATGTTGGGTCTAGACTCCTCAGGCCGTCTGTTGTAACCAATGTTGGGTCTAGACTCCTCAGGCCGTCTGTTGTAACCAATGTTGGGTCTAGACTCCTCACGCTGTCTGTTGTAACCAATGTTGGGTCGAGACTCCTCATGCCGTCTGTTGTAACCAATCTTGGGTCTAGACTACTCACGCTGTCTGTGGTAACCAATCTTGGGTCTAGACTTCTCACCCTGTCTGTTGTAACCAATATTGGGTCTAGACTCCTCAGGCCGTCTGTTGTAACCAATGTTGGGTCTAGACTCCTCAGGCCGTCTGTTGTAACCAATGTTGGGTCTAGACTCCTCACGCTGTCTGTTGTAACCAATGTTGGGTCTAGACTCCTCAAGCTGTCTGTTGTAACCAATGTTGGGTCTAGACTCCTCATGCCGTCTGTTGTAACCAATGTTGGGTCTAGACTCCTCACGCTGTCTGTTGTAACCAATGTTGGGTATAGACTCCTCACGCTGTCTGAGGTGACCAATGTTGGGTCTAGACTCCTCACGCTGTCTGTTGTAACCAATGTTGGGTCTAGACTCCTCATGCCGTCTGTTGTAACCAATGTTGGGTATAGACTCCTCAGGCCGTCTGTTGTAACCAATGTTGGGTATAGACTCCTCAGGCTGTCTGTTGTAACCAATGTTGGATCTAGACTCCCCAGGCCATCTGTTGTAACCAATGTTGGGTCTATACTCCTCACGCTGTCTGTGGTAACCAATGTTGGATCTAGACTCCCCAGGCTGTCTGTTGTAACCAATGTTGGGTCTAGACTCCCCAGGCTGTCTGTTGTAACCAATGTTGGATCTAGACTCCCCAGGCTGTCTGTTGTAACCAATGTTGGATCTAGACTCCCCAGGCTGTCTGTTGTAACCAATGTTGGATCTAGACTCCCCAGGCTGTCTGTTGTAACCAATGTTGGATCTAGACTCCCCAGGCTGTCTGTTGTAACCAATGTTGGATCTAGACTCCCCAGGCTGTCTGTTGTAACCAATGTTGGATCTAGACTCCCCAGGCTGTCTGTTGTAACCAATGTTGGATCTAGACTCCCCAGGCTGTCTGTTGTAACCAATGTTGGATCTAGACTCCCCAGGCTGTCTGTTGTAACCAATGTTGGATCTAGACTCCCCAGGCTGTCTGTTGTAACCAATGTTGGATCTAGACTCCCCAGGCTGTCTGTTGTAACCAATGTTGGGTCTAAGACTCCTCAGGCTGTCTGTTGTAACCAATGTTGGATCTAGACTCCCCAGGCTGTCTGTTGTAACCAATGTTGGATCTAGACTCCCCAGGCTGTCTGTTGTAACCAATGTTGGGTCTAAGACTCCTCACGCTGTCTGTTGTAACCAATGTTGGGTCTAAGACTCCTCACGCTGTCTGTTGTAACCAATGTTGGGTCTAAGACTCCCCAGGCTGTCTGTTGTAACCAATGTTGGGTCTAAGACTCCTCACGCTGTCTGTTGTAACCAATGTTGGGTCGAGACTCCCCAGGCTGTCTGTTGTAACCAATGTTGGGTCTAAGACTCCTCACGCTGTCTGTTGTAACCAATGTTGGGTCTAAGACTCCCCAGGCTGTCTGTTGTAACCAATGTTGGATCTAGACTCCCCAGGCTGTCTGTTGTAACCAATGTTGGGTCTAAGACTCCCCAGGCTG
>NC_068454.1:3187624-3262624 GCF_023373465.1 Oncorhynchus keta | reverse complement strand
ATCTCCTTCCATATATAGTGTGGGATTAGATGTATCTCCTTCCATATATAGTGTGGGATTAGATGTATCTCCTTCCATATACATTGTGGGATTAGATGTATCTCCTTCCATATATAGTGTGGGATTAGATGGTAATATAGTGCTGGGATTAGATGTATCTCCTTCAATATAAGATGTGGGATTAGATGTATCTCTCCATATATAGTGTGGGATTAGGCCCTGGTATCTCCTATCCACTATAGTGGAAATTAGATGGTATCTCCTTCCATTTTTGGGATTAGATGTATCTCCTTAATATATTTGTGGGATTAGATGTATCTCAAACATATATAGTGTGGGATTAGATTATCTCCTTCCATATATAGTGTGGGATTAGGTAGCTCCTTCCAGAGAGTTTGGGATTAATGTATGGCCTTCTAAAACCAGGAAGGATTAGAGATCTCCTTCCAAACAGGAGAGGGCACTTCCAGAGGTTACATGAGCTCCTTCCATATAAGTGTGGGATTAGATGATCTCCTTCCAATGGTGTGGATTAGAAACTTCCAGTGTGGGAACATACCTTCCATATATTTGGTTACAATCTCCTTCATTGTGTGGGATTAAGTATCTCTTGCCTAGTGTGGGATTAGATGTATCTCCTTCCAGATATAGTGTGGGATTAGATAGTTCCTTCCATTTAAAGTGGGATTAGATAGTCACATAGAACATTGTTAGATTAGATGTTGTCATTTGGGGAGAGGTAATCAGGTTCGAATGGCCTCATCAAGATTTCAACCTTCTCCGATATAGTACACCACTTGGGCCCTGGTGTGTATCCACTTATAATAAGGTTATTTTTCAACCTTAATTCTTGTCGATGATGGAGATATTTATGAATATTTGTTCTCTGCCATCCTTCCGGCTCAAGCTGAATTTATAAGTTTATAATTTGGCCTTCTAAAACCAGGAAGGATGAGAGGAAACAGGAGAGGGCACTCCAGAGGTTACATGAGCTGGCCGAACAACGCAGAGAGGTCCAATGGTGTGTATAGAAACCCAGTAACATACCTCCAGGATTTGGTTACAATCATTGGTCCAAGTACCTCTTGCCTACGGGATGTGATCTGTCACAGATAATGTTTAATAGTTCCTGACATTTAAAGCGGGCTAATAGTCACAAAGAACATCTTCAGGTTGTAATGTTGTCATTTCTGCTTTTAATCAGGTTCGAATGGCATCATTTCAACCTTCTTGTCCTGCTGGGTGTATTTATAATTTATAATTTCAACCTTCTTTTCCTGCTAGCTGTATTTATAATTTATAATTTCAACCTTCTTTTCCTGCTAGCTGTATTTATAATTTATAATTTCAACCTTCTTTTCCTGCTAGCTGTATTTATAATTTATAATTTCAACCTTCTCTTCCTGCTAGCTGTATTTATAATTTATAATTTCAACCTTCTTGTCCTGCTGGGTGTATTCATAATTACAACCATCTTGTCCTGCTGGGTTCATTTATAGTTTTAACCATCTTGTCCTGCTGGGTGTATTCATAATTACAACCATCTTGTCCTGCTGGGTTTATTCATAATTACAACCATCTTGTCCTGCTGGGTTTATTCATAATTACAACCATCTTGTCCTGCTGGGTTTATTCATAATTACAACCATCTTGTCCTGCTGGGTTTATTCATAATTACAACCATCTTGTCCTGCTGGGTTTATTCATAATTACAACCATCTTGTCCTGCTGGGTTTATTCATAATTACAACCATCTTGTCCTGCTGGGTTTATTCCTAATTACAACCATCTTGTCCTGCTGGGTTTATTCATAATTACAACCATCTTGTCCTGCTGGGTTTATTCATAATTACAACCATCTTGTCCTGCTGGGTTTATTCATAATTACAACCATCTTGTCCTGCTGGGTTTATTCATAATTACAACCATCTTGTCCTGCTGGGTTTATTCATAATTACAACCATCTTGTCCTGCTGGGTTTATTATTCATAATTACAACCATCTTGTCCTGCTGGGTTTATTCATAATTACAACCATCTTGTCCTGCTGGGTTTATTCATAATTACAACCATCTTGTCCTGCTGGGTTTATTCATAATTACAACCATCTTGTCCTGCTGGGTTTATTCATAATTACAACCATCTTGTCCTGCTGGGTTTATTCATAATTACAACCATCTTGTCCTGCTGGGTTTATTCATAATTACAACCATCTTGTCCTGCTGGGTTTATTCATAATTACAACCATCTTGTCCTGCTGGGTTTATTCATAATTACAACCATCTTGTCCTGCTGGGTTTATTCATAATTACAACCATCTTGTCCTGCTGGGTTTATTCATAATTACAACCATCTTGTCCTGCTGGGTTTATTCATAATTACAACCATCTTGTCCTGCTGGGTTTATTCATAATTACAACCATCTTGTCCTGCTGGGTTTATTCATAATTACAACCATCTTGTCCTGCTGGGTTTATTCATAATTACAACCATCTTGTCCTGCTGGGTTTATTGATAATTACAACCATCTTGTCCTGCTGGGTTTATTCATAATTACAACCATCTTGTCCTGCTGGGTTTATTTATAGTTTTAACCATCTTGTCCTGCTGGGTTTATTCATAATTACAACCATCTTGTCCTGCTGGGTTTATTCATAATTACAACCATCTTGTCCTGCTGGGTTTATTCATAATTACAACCATCTTGTCCTGCTGGGTTTATTTATAGTTTTAACCATCTTGTCCTGCTGGGTTTATTCATAATTACAACCATCTTGTCCTGCTGGGTTTATTCATAATTACAACCATCTTGTCCTGCTGGGTTTATTCATAATTACAACCATCTTGTCCTGCTGGGTTTATTCATAATTACAACCATCTTGTCCTGCTGGGTTTATTTATAGTTTTAACCATCTTGTCCTGCTGGGTTTATTCATAATTACAACCATCTTGTCCTGCTGGGTTTATTCATAATTACAACCATCTTGTCCTGCTGGGTTTATTTATAGTTTTAACCATCTTGTCCTGCTGGGTTTATTCATAATTACAACCATCTTGTCCTGCTGGGTTTATTCATAATTACAACCATCTTGTCCTGCTGGGTTTATTCATAATTACAACCATCTTGTCCTGCTGGGTTTATTTATAGTTTTAACCATCTTGTCCTGCTGGGTTTATTTATAGTTTTAACCATCTTGTCCTGCTGGGTTTATTTATAGTTTTAACCATCTTGTCCTGCTGGGTTTATTTATAGTTTTAACCATCTTGTCCTGCTGGGTGTATTTATAGTTTTAACCATCTTGGTTACACTCTAAAAAGAAAAGGTTCCTAAATTATCCTTTAGGGGTTCTTCAAACGTAAACTGTTGGGGAACCCTCATACGGGTGAAGTCAGAAGTTTACGTACATTTAGGTTGGAGTCATTTTTAAACCACTCCACAAATTTCTTGTTAACAAACTATAGTTTTGGCAAGTCGGTTAGGACATCTATTTTGTGCATGACACAAGTCATTTTTCCAACAATTGGTTTACACACAGATTATTTCACTTAGAATTCACGGTGTCACAATTTCAGTGGGTCAGCAGTTTACATACACTAAGTTGACTGTGCCTTTAAACAGCTTGGAAAACTCCAGAAAATGATGTCATGGCTTTAGAAGCTTCTGATAGGCTAATTGACATCATTTGATTCATTTGGAGGTGTACCTGTGGATGTATTTCAAGGCCTGCCTTCAAACTCAGTGCCTCTTTGCTTGACATCATGGGAAAATCAAAGGAAATAAACCAAGATCTCAAAAAACAATTGTAGACCTCCACAAGTCTGGTTCATCCTTGGGAGTAATTTCCAAACGCCTGAAGGTACCACGTTCATCTGTACAAACAATAGTACGCAAGTATAAACACCATGGGAGCACGCAGCCGTCATACCACTCAGGAAGGAGACGCGTTCTGTCTCCTAGAGATGAACATACTTTGGTGCAAAAAGTGTAGGGCTAAACAACAGCAAAGAACAACAGCAAAGGACTTTGTGAAGATGCTGTAGGAAACAGGTACAACATATCTAAATCCACAGTAAAATCCTATATCGACAACCTGAAAGGCCGCTCAGCAAGGAAAAAGCCACTACTCCCAAACCGCCATAAAAAAAAGACAGACTAGGGTTTGCAACCTCACATGTAATTGTTGCATTGTGTGTTTAAAGTTTTGTTACATTTTTAATTTCACCTTTATTTTACTAGGCAAGTCAGTTTAAGAACAAATTCTTATTTTCAATGACGGCCTAGGAATAAAAAAAAAATCTAAATTTGAGGTAAACTCCCAGCAGAGTCCCAAGTCCAATGGGTATATCCTCTGGCGTGTTGATGTTGATGTGTTGATGTTCTCCGTTTCCATAGTGACTGGAAAGGTTTCCTGTTATATTCATCAGAGATGTCGGGAGAGTGATGTCTGTGAATCCATTTGATTTTTATTTTTTATTATACAGATGTTTAATAAAACATGCATACGACAGTATTAATATATTTTTTATTTTTTTGTGGTAATTTATTTAACTAGGCACGTCCTTGTTCATTGTTCATGGGGTAGAACAACAGATTTTTACCTTGTCAGCCCGGGGGATTCGATCCAGTGCTCTAACCACTAGGTTACCTACCACCTCTACACTCTAACCACTAGGTTACCTACCACCTCTACACTCTAACCACTAGGTTACCTACCACCTCTACACTCTAACCACTAGGTTACCTACCACCTCTACACTCTAACCACTAGGTTACCTACCACCTACACCTAACCACTAGGTTACCTACCACTCTACACTCTAACCACTAGGTTACCTGCCACCTCTACACTCTAACCACTAGGTTACCCTAGGCCACCTCTACACTCTAACCACTAGGTTACCTACCACCTCTACACTCTAACCACTAGGTTACCTGCCACCTCTAACCACTAGGTTACCTGCCACCACTAACCAGGTTACCTACCACCTCTACACTCTAACCACTAGGTTACCTACCACCTCTACACTCTAACCACTAGGTTACCTACCACCTCTACACTCTAACCACTAGGTTACCTACCACCTCTACACTCTAACCACTAGGTTACCTACCACCTCTACACTCTAACCACTAGGTTACCTACCACCTCTACACTCTAACCACTAGGTTACCTACCACCTCTACACTCTAACCACTAGGTTACCTACCACCTCTACACTCTAACCACTAGGTTACCTACCACCTCTACACTCTAACCACTAGGTTACCTACCACCTCTACACTCTAACCACTAGGTTACCTGCCACCTCTACACTCTAACCACTAGGTTACCTGCCACCTCTACACTCTAACCACTAGGTTACCTACACCACCCTAGGTTACCTACACTCTAACCACTAGGTTACCTACCACCTCTACACTCTAACCACTAGGTTACCTACCACCCTCTACACTCTAACCACTAGGTTACCTACCACCTCTACACTCTAACCACTAGGGCTAACCCTGCCGCCTCTACACTCTAACCACTAGGCTACCCTGCCTAACCCTCTACACTCTAAACACTAGGTTACCTACCACCTCTACACTCTAACCACTAGGTTACCTACCACCTCTACACTCTAACCACTAGGTTACCTACCACCTCTACACTCTAACCACTAGGTTACCTGCCACCTCTACACTCTAACCACTAGGTTACCTACCACCTCTACACTCTAACCACTAGGTTACCACCTCTACACTCTAACCACTAGGTTACCTGCCACCTCTACACTCTAACCACTAGGTTACCTGCCACCTCTACACTCTAACCACTAGGTTACCTGCCACCTCTACACTCTAACCACTAGGTTACCACCTCTACACTCTAACCACTAGGTTACCTACCACCTCTACACTCTAACCACTAGGTTACCTACCACCTCTACACTCTAACCACTAGGTTACCTACCACCTCTACACTCTAACCACTAGGTTACCTACCACCTCTACACTCTAACCACTAGGTTACCACCTCTACACTCTAACCACTAGGTTACCTGCCACCTCTACACTCTAACCACTAGGTTACCTCTACACTCTAACCGCTAGGTTACACTCTAACCACTAGGTTACCTACCACCTCTACACTCTAACCACTAGGTTTACCTACACCACCTAGGTTACCTACCACCTCTACACTCTAACCACTAGGTTACCTACCACCTCTACACTCTAACCACTAGGTTACCTACCACCTCTACACTCTAACCACTAGGTTACCTACCACCTCTACCACTCTAAACACTAGGTTACCTGCCACCTCTACACTCTAACCACTAGGTTACCTGCCACCTCTACACTCTAACCACTAGGCTACCCTGCCACCTCTACACTCTAACCACTAGGTTACCTGCCACCTCTACACTCTAACCACTAGGTTACCTACCACCTCTACACTCTAACCACCTAACCACCTCTACACTCTAAGGTTACCTACCACCTCTACACTCTAACCACTAGGTTACCTACCACCTCTAACCACTCTAACCACTAGGTTACCTGCCACCTCTACACTCTAACCACTAGGTTACCTGCCACCTCTACACTCTAACCACTAGGTTACCTGCCACCTCTACACTCTAACCACTAGGTTACCTACCACCTCTACACGCTAGGTTCTAACCACTAGGTTACCTAACCATAGGTTACCTCTACACTCTAACCACTAGGTTACCTACCACCTCTACACTCTAACCACTAGGTTACCTGCCACCTCTACACTCTAACCACTAGGTTACCTGCCACCTCTACACTCTAACCGCTAGGTTACCTTCCACCTCTACACTCTAACCACTAGGTTACCTACCACCTCTACACTCTAACCACTAGGTTACCTGCCACCTCTACACTCTAACCGCTAGGTTACCTGCCACCCCTACACTCTAACCACTAGGTTACCTACCACCTCTACACTCTAACCACTAGGTTACCTGCCACCCCTACACTCTAACCACTAGGTTACCTACCACCTCTACACTCTAACCACTAGGTTACCTGCCACCTCTACACTCTAACCACTAGGTTACCTACCACCTCTACACTCTAACCACTAGGTTACCTGCCACCTCTACACTCTAACCACTAGGTTACCTACCACCTCTACACTCTAACCACTAGGTTACCTACCACCTCTACACTCTAACCACTAGGTTACCTGCCACCTCTACACTCTAACCACTAGGTTACCTACCACCTCTACACTCTAACCACTAGGTTACCTGCCACCTCTACACTCTAACCACTAGGTTACCTACCACCTCTACACTCTAACCACTAGGTTACCTGCCACCTCTACACTCTAACCACTAGGTTACCTGCCACCTCTACACTCTAACCACTAGGTTACCTACCACCTCTACACTCTAACCACTAGGTTACCTGCCACCTCTACACTCTAACCACTAGGTTACCTGCCACCTCTACACTCTAACCGCTAGGTTACCTGCCACCCCACCTCTACACTCTAACCACCTAGGTTACCTGCCACCTCTACACTCTAACCACTAGGTTACCTGCCACCTCTACACTCTAACCACTAGGTTACCCTGCCACCCACCTCTAACCACTAGGTTACCACCACCTAACCACTAGGTTACCTACCACCTCTACACTCTAACCACTAGGTTACCTGCCACCTCTACACTCTAACCACTAGGTTACCTACCACCTCTACACTCTAACCACTAGGTTACCTGCCACCTCTACACTCTAACCACTAGGTTACCTACCACCTCTACACTCTAACCACTAGGTTACCTACCACCTCTACACTCTAACCACTAGGTTACCTACCACCTCTACACTCTAACCACTAGGTTACCTGCCACCTCTACACTCTAACCACTAGGTTACCTGCCACCTCTACACTCTAACCACTAGGTTACCTGCCACCCTTGACTATAGTGGTTTTCATGCACATCCCATGTCCATAATGTAAACATCTATGGGATATTCATTGAAGAGGTAAGAGAGGAAGATGTGATCTGCATAACATACCTTTGTTTACATTTACATTTACATTTAAGTCATTTAGCAGACGCTCTTATCCAGAGCGACAAATTGTTTAACTCCTCGTCTGCATACCTGCAGACACAGACGCAAAGTGAGTCATCTGCACCCAATACAGCTTTCAACATATTCTCATAGCCTACTCTTTGTTGATTGATATCCATTGAATTGTGTTCATTTTCTGCTTCAGAAAGATTTGCATAAATTGCAAAAGATGTATATGGAATTATCATGAAACAATTACGTTTAGATCATACAAAGGACAAACCTTACCTTAAATTGAGGAGAGCTTTATTACATTTTTTTTTTCAGTTAAGTGCCTACATCTGCTGTCCTATCAAATTTAAATCCAAATGTTTTAGTTGTGCAATTCCTTCAAGAACCCCCCCCACACCTACTAAGGAGGTTCCTCGATGAACCGTACCTCCTAACCTTTTTTGGGGAAATTGTCAGTGCCAAGAACCCTAAGGTTCTTCAAAGAACTGTGAGGATCAAAGCAGAACCCTTGTTGAAGAAGATAAATAAATAAACTGTAAAATGGATATACTGGATACACTGTATAACTGAAGTGTACACTGCAGCCATCTAGGTTTGAGTCCTTGCTTAAGTATATCCACATGAATTATGAGCATTAATATCCTTGAGGGATTTGCACATAACAACGGAGTAACATGTATTCATTCAAATGTTTATTTTTCTATTTCAGCGCTCCAGGCAGTGGCCCCAAGTTCAAGTCTACTACTGTAGCTGTGGACGCCAGCTGCAGAGAGACTGATGGACTGTCAGAAGAGAGCCACAACTCCACCGTGCTGGAGACCGGCACCCACAACCACACCACAGGCACCAGCACTGGCCTGGCCTCCAACAGCAAGACCCAGCAGACATCGTACTGGCCGTACAACGGCAAGGCCAAGAAACAAACCTACAAAAGGCACAAGATCGCCTTCTCGTTCTCATTCCCAAAGAAAGCATCGGTGAAGCTGGATTCTGCAGCGGCCGTGTTCTGTGAGAACACTGAGGAGGGTTCTAAAGAACGTACCGGAACACGGAAGCTCAGAATTCCCCTCGTTGAGCTGAACGTCCCTGTGTCAACCACTGCAGAGGAGAAAGGACGGGGTTTTGCGGGTGTGGAGATTAACGGCACTAAGCCTGGCGATCTTAGCCCTAACGGTGTTAGTGAGGGGAGCCAGAAGTCATCAGATACACTGTCCAGGTCTGACATCCCCATGCCTCCACAGGCATCACATCTGTATTCTGTGCTGGTTAACTCGGAGGACATCGCCAGACATTATGTGTCCTCTGTCTCCCAATCACCTGCATCCCTTTGTCACATTCCCCTAGATGACCCAGACACAGTATTAGATACACAGAACTCTGAGGAAACTCAGAAAAACGGCTCAACAGAGGCTGAACCGGAAACATGTAAACAGCAACAAGTTCATAAAGTAGAAAGGAGTGTCTCGGGGGAAGAACACTTCTCCATTAGCAGTTCTGATGGTCCCCCTGAGAACGTCTCCTCCTCCTCCTCTCAGTCCTCTGAGCGTCCTGGGACTGCGAGAGAGAAAGGAGAAGACATTAAGGTGGTGGTGAAGACCCTGTCGTGTCCTTTCACCAAGCCCAGTCAGCCGTTCTTCTCTGTGCTCAGCAAAGATGGATACACTGTTCTCCAATGGCCTTCAGAGATGCTGACCTTCACCAGGACAGAGCCCTGTCTCTCCTACAGCTGCAATCCACTCCATTTTGACTTTAGGGCCTCGCAGCAGTCGCAGAGCAGGGCGAAGGTTCGTACTGGTGACAGTCAGAGTAAGACGGAGCCGAGGTTATCTGAGGCGTTGTGTATCGGCTCAACCTCTGTCTGTTCTGAGGAACTAATAAACAACAAGCACAACAAAGAGGCCTACTCAAGGCCAGACCATCATATCCCTATCAGAGATGACAGGGAGACAGTGGAGAGGAAGGATTGTCTCATATGTGATCACCACATGAGTGACATAGACACAGAAATCGGCAGCTTGCAACTGAAGAGACACAGCAGAGTCTACAGCAGTGGTGAATCTAGTAGTCAGTCAAAAGATCAGACTGGCAAGAGAGCAGCAGGCATCAAGAAATGGAAATCCAGAGACCGGCGCCATTACAGGAGCCACAAGAAGAAGAAGAGAAGGAGACGGAGAAGGAGGAGAGGAGGATATGAGGAAGAGAGGCACAGAGAGACTGAGACGGATGGAGGTGTGGAGAGCGATGCAGAGAAACGCAACAAATTCCAGAGACCGTCGGAGTGTCGGGAAGGACTTGATAGCCAATTTAGAGGCCCCACTTCACAGCCATTAGAGAAGTCAAAGCAATCAGCTCAAAATCAGGCTGACAGCGGCCACGCTGCTCCCTCTGCCACAGAGGACAGGGAGAGAGAGAGGGTGAAAATAGTGAGGGAGGAGAGACGTGGGGAGGAGAGAGAGGGGGAAGAGAGAGAAGGGGAGGAGAGAGAGGAGAGGGAGAAAGAGAGGAGCAGACAGGAAACAGCAGGCAGTCTAAGCGGATCAGCGGGCAGCCTCAGTCTCTGTGATGAGGGCGTCACGGATTCTGAAAAGGTGTTCGGGAACGACGGCAGGAGAGACCCAGTCGATCCATCAACAGAACAGAGAAACGCTGCGGGACACGACTCACAGAGCTCACAGAGCCCACAGAGCCCACTGAGCTCACAGAGCTCACAGAGCCCACAGAGCCCACAGAGCCCACAGAGCTCACAGAGCCCACAGAGCTCACAGAGCCACGACAAACCCTGCACAGAGAACCCCGCTGGGGCTGTTAGACAAAAACGAACCATGGTGATGACACATCTGTCACCACAAAGCCCAGGGACCATTACCCAAAAACCAAGCATGACTAAATCCCTTTCAACAGAGAGCTGTGGTAAAGACTGTTGTTGTATCGGTCGATCGTTGAGAAGGAAGCGGACAGCATCATCTTTGCTTGATGCTGATGAGCAACGCTTTGACCACCAGGTCCCATGCACCAAGTGTCAGTCACCTGTAATGGTAGAGCCCAATGGGCCAGATGGTTCAGTGGTTGAGGGGGGGTCCTCTTGGTCTGTCTGTGTTTCCTGTGGTGGGGCGGGGAGACGGAGGAAGAGGCAGAGAGGGGACAGTTATGCTCCTCACATCTCAGAACCTCCTGTAGGTCACAATGTTCACATCTCAGAACCTCCTGTAGGTCACAATGTTCTCATCTCAGACCTTCCTGTAGATCACAATGTTCTCATCTCAGACCCTCCTGTAGGTCACAATGTTCTCATCTCAGACCCTCCTGTAGGTCACAATGTTCTCATCTCAGACCTTCCTGTAGGTCACAATGTTCACATCTCAGAACCTCCTGTAGGTCACAATGTTCACATCTCAGACCCTCCTATAGGTCACAATGTTCACATCTCAGACCCTCCTGTAGGTCACAATGTTCTCATCTCAGACCCTCCTGTAGGTCACAATGTTCACATCTCAGAACCTCCTGTAGGTCACAATGTTCACATCTCAGAACCTCCTGTAGATCACAATGTTCTCATCTCAGACCTTCCTGTAGATCACAATGTTCTCATCTCAGACCTTCCTGTAGGTCACAATGTTCACATCTCAGAACCTCCTGTAGGTCACAATGTTCTCATCTCAGACCTTCCTGTAGGTCACAATGTTCTCATCTCAGAACCTCCTGTAGGTCACAATGTTCACATCTCAGACCCTCCTGTAGGTCACAATGTTCACATGGCAGAACCTCCTGTGGATATACAGTCTGATGACAGATGTAAGATGAACCTCCAGAATCTAATGAATACGTATGTAGAATACCCTGTTGTTAAAGGTCCACTGGCCAGCTGTAGTGCCCCGAGTCAGCCAGCTGTAGAGCGCAGCAGTAAGCCAATGGGAGGCTCTCTTCGGCTCCAGATTCAGAACAATGTTCCCAGCGTCAAAGAAGACAGTTCTTCCTCTCCGTCTCTACCTGGGCCTGTACAAGATCCCCCAAATCCCCCGGAAATAATCAGTATTACTAATGAAAACAAACACATCACTATTTGTCTCCAAAACTCTCCCAATGTTTCTCTCCCGATCATGGTACATAATCTAGAAATGAGCAACAATGGAGAAGATTGTATAACAAGACAAACACTGACAGTAGCAGCTCATGTCAGTCCACTAGGTGCGAGAGAGATCACCCCTCCATTCATCACTCCACAGAGGTTTCAGATACAGAATACGGGCCCGGACAAGTCCTGTCAGCATAGTTTCCAGAGCTATCCCAACCAACAGAGGTGCCACAGCCCCCAGCCTCCCCAGGGTCATACCCAGCACCAGAGGTGTTATCCTGGGATTAGGGTTAATGACGAGATGGGGATCAGGGAGGGCCTGAGGCTAGGAGGCCTTAACATTACAGGCAGCCTGTGTAGTCCCTATCATAGACCCGCTAGCCCTTTCCACAATCACAGACCTCCGAGTTTCCATCCGCAGCACCCGTCTGACGGCATGGAGAAACACCACTGTGTCCTTCAAATCCAGACCCATAGACACATCCTCCATCACCATCGGCAACACCAGGTGTTCCCAGGGAAGATGAAGCCTGTCCTGCCTGGGTCTCCTGTCCCCATGTCTCCCTCCTGTCCTCCCATGCTCCACCCCGTCCACCTGTCTCCCGTGCCTAACGGGTCCATCACCATTCTCCACCACCAGCACCACCATGCCTACCACCATGCAGCCTTCCTGCCCCCTCATCCCCAGCCCCCGCTCTTCCCCCAGGTCCTGCCGGTCCCAGTCAGCCGCCGGCCTATGGGAGCGGATGTGTGTCCCCCTGGACCTTCTCCCTTTCTTACCTCAACATCGCATCTCTCTGTTGTGGCCCCGCCCAGTTTACATCACCACCCGATGGCAGTGACGTTCCACGCCATGCCCCGCCCAAACATGTTCCCTCCCTCGATGCTTCAGTCACACCCACATCCCACCGTCATCCCACTGCAGCCCATGTTTTAAGACATCACATCCCCAGTGCAGCCCATGTTTTAAGACATCACATCCCCACTTGCAGCCCATGTTTTAAGACATCACATCCCCAGTGCAGCCCATGTTTTAAGACATCACATCCCCACTTGCAGCCCATGTTTTAAGACATCACATCCCCACTTGCAGCCCATGTTTTAAGACATCACATCCCCAGTGCAGCCCATGTTTTAAGACATCACATCCCCAGTGCAGCCCATGTTTTAAGACATTGTATCCCCACTTGCAGCCCATGTTTTAAGACATCACATCCCCAGTGCAGCCCATGTTTTAAGACATCACTTCCCCAGTGCAGCCCATGTTTTAAGACATTGTATCCCCACTTGCAGCCCATGTTTTAAGACATTGTATCCCCACTGCAGACTATTCAATCATGTTTCCTTTTGTTGCTTCCAACAAAACATGTAATTTACTTCCAGCTCATACTTTTTACCCCCATGTAGTTATGTAATTATCTTCCTGTAACATCCTGTTGTATCAGGGGCAAGGCTTCTGTAGTATTCAGAGTGATACGTGCTTTTCATGAAGACTACACTAGACAGAAATATTTCCTTTGGAGAGACAATCAAGCATAACTAAAGCATTAAGACGTGTGTGTGTGTGTGTGTGTGTGTGCACATTTAACAAAAACTAAAACAGTGTGATGTAGAAACTGTCCCAGGTAGAGTCATTATTAAAGTCTGTGGTATTTCTATAGTCTGTTGTTTTTATTTTATTTTGCCAGTCAAGTGCTTCAATAGTCTACCTTTGGGCATTTTAATGCAATTCTAGTTCAATTAAACATGAACACACACACACACACACACACACAATAAAGTGTTGTATCTGGTGTAATAGCACGTGTCGATGACGTTCACTCCACGTTCATTTGCTTTCCTAAATGATGACAATTCATTCATGTAACATTTACCCCTGAGTTGATCCAGATCCTACAGTATAAAGTTTGTCCTAAAATATGTTTTTTTTTTGTTTTGTTGTTGTAAAGATTAACCCATCTGACTCTAAAATTAATTTAGACCACTCTATTTGTATTTATTCATTTATTTATTTATTAATTCTATTTTACAGCCATCCCTCCTTAGTTTAATTAATTTAGACCACTCTATTTGTATTTATTCATTTATTTATTTATTAATTCTATTTTACAGCCATCCCTCCTTAGTTTAATTAATTTAGACCACTCTATTTGTATTTATTCATTTATTTATTTATTAATTCTATTTTACAGCCATCCCTCCTTAGTTTAATTAATTTAGACCACTCTATTTGTATTTATTCATTTATTTATTTATTAATTCTATTTTACAGCCATCCCTCCTTAGTTTCTGAACAAGAAACACAACTAATATTCTGATGGTTCTGGTTCTGATGACTTCGATGTTACACGTCTTCATATTTGACATAAATGTTGACCCCTTTCTGATTCAGAAGTAGGATAGCAAAGACAAAATGGGTTAAAATGTCTAATCAACTCGTTTTCTTTTGTATAAAACATGACCTAAGTGTCTTTATAATCACATATAATAATAAAAATGTTTTTAAAAAAACACAGATTTGACATGTAAACCTGGTTACCGTGTGGTTTCAAGCCTCTCCATAGGTCTTCGTGTAGCTGTAATACAGTAGATATATATACACTCCCCTACATATTTATTTGGACTGTGAAGCTAAAACAAATGTAATGTGGCTCTGTACCGCAGCATTTTGGATTTGAGATTAAAAAAAAAAAAAAAAAAATGAAATGTTTATATGAGGCGTACAGAATGTCACCTTTAATTTGAAGGTGTGTTGATACTGTTTAGAAAGGCGTCCGTTTTAATGGCCTGTATCTAGTTCCTCCATTTAAAAGTATTTGGACAAATTCCCTTAAAGTGTATTACATTTTTTTTTGTCAAAGGAATGAATGGTCAACAATGTATTGTGTCATTTTGGAGTGACTTTTATTGTAAATGAGAGTAGAATATGTTTCCCGAACACCACTACATTAATAATATGTGTGCTATCCTTGATTATGTATGAATCATGAATTATTCATGAGCGAATCATGAATTATTCATGAGTGATACATTAAATTATTCATGAATAATGATCATGACAAAAATGACAAAAATCATAACCCCCTGAACATGTCTCACTCATCATTATTCACGATGATCTGTTTTATATTTTATTTGACCTTTATTTAACAAGGCAGGTCTGTCTAAGAACAAATTCTTATTTACAATGACGGCCTACGCAGGCCAGATCTGGACGACGCTGGGTCAATTGTGCGCCGCCCTATGGGACTCCCAATCACGGCCGGTTGTGATACTACAGCCCGGAATCGAACCAGGGTGTCTGTAGTGACGCCTCAAGCACTGAGATGCAGTGCCTTTCGACCGACGAACCACTCTGGAGCACAAAAATCACAGCAGCATCCACATCTATTGGTAAATAGCCCACCCATTTTCACCTACCTCATTCCCATACTGTTTTTATACTGTTTTTTATTTATTTACTTTTCTGCTCTTTAGCACACCAATATCTCTACCTGTACATGACCATCTGATCATTTATCACTCCAGTGTTAATCTGCAAAATTGTATTATTCGCCTACCTCCTCATGCCTTTTGCACACATTGTATATAGACTGCCCATTTTTTCTACTGTGTTATTGACTCGTTAATTGTTTACTCCATGTGTAACTCTGTGTTGTCTGTTCACACTGCTATGCTTTATCTTGGCCAGGTCGCAGTTGCAAATGAGAACTTGTTCTCAACTAGCCTACCTGGTTAAATAAAGGTGTTCTCAACTAGCCTACCTGGTTAAATAAAGGTGTTCTCAACTAGCCTACTTGGTTAAATAAAGGTGAAATAAAGTAAAATAAAAAAATAAAATGTCGACATTTTCAGAAACATGTTATATTCTTTCAAGAAACAAAAATAAAGTGAACGAAATGACACGATGCCATTATTTACCATTCATTTCAATCACGGCCTCGACATAATCTGAAAACGCCACCCAAAACAAACATCAAATGCACATAAACAAGTTTAGTAGAGACACAAGCTCGATGTAATTAAATGAATTAAAAGAAATCGCTTCACTGTCCAGATAAATACGTAAGGGAGCGTAGCTGTTGCCGGGATTTAAAAAAAAACTGTCCTACCATTCTGTAATATAATTAATTCCACTTGCTCTGAGAAAAAGAAGACATGTTGTAAATTAGACATATTTATATTGTAAAATACACTTCTGTTTTTATAGCACCCTGATGAATTATTATCAGCATTCAACTATGTTTTTACTAAAATTGTGTCAACAGATAAATAAATAAATTAAGCAGATATATTCCTACTTCTTGAGTCTCTTTGTTTTGAGATGTGTCTGTATGAGATGTGTCTGTGTCTGTTGTGAGATGTGTCTGTATGAGATGTGTCTGTTGTGAGATGTGTCTGTATGAGATGTGTCTGTATGAGATGTGTCTGTGTTGAGATGTGTCTGTTGTGAGATGTATCTGTATGAGATGTGTCTGTGTGTGAGATGTGTCTGTATGAGATGTGTCTGTGTGAGATGTGTCTGTGTGAGATGTGTCTGTGTCTGTGTGAGATGTGTCTGTGTGAGATGTGTCTGTATGAGATGTGTCTGTTGTGAGATGTGTCTGTTGTGAGATGTGTCTGTGTGAGATGTGTCTGTATGAGATGTGTCTGTGTGAGATGTGTCTGTGTGAGATGTGTCTGTGTGAGATGTGTCTGTATGAGATGTGTCTGTGTGAGATGTGTCTGTTGTGAGATGTGTCTGTTGTGAGATGTGTCTGTTGTGAGATGTGTCTATATGAGATGTGTCTGTGTGAGATGTGTCTGTGTGAGATGTGTCTGTGTGAGATGTGTCTATTGGGAGATGTGTCTGTATGAGATTTGTCTGTGTGAGATGTGTCTGTGTGAGATGTGTCTGTGTGAGATGTGTCTGTGTGAGATGTGTCTGTGTCTGTGTGAGATGTGTCTGTGTCTGTGTCTGTGTGAGATGTGTCTGTGTGAGATGTGTCTGTATGAGATGTGTCTGTGTCTGTGTCTGTGTGAGATGTGTCTGTGTGAGATGTGTCTGTTGTGAGATGTGTCTGTGTCTGTGTGAGATGTGTCTGTATGAGATGTGTCTGTATGAGATGTGTCTGTATGAGATGTGTCTGTGTGAGATGTGTCTGTATGAGATGTGTCTGTGTTGTTGTGAGATGTGTCTGTTGTGAGATGTGTCTGTGTGAGATGTGTCTATTGGGAGATGTGTCTGTATGAGATTTGTCTGTGTGAGATTTGTCTGTGTGAGATGTGTCTGTGTGAGATGTGTCTGTATGAGATGTGTCTGTATGAGATGTGTCTGTTGTGAGATGTGTCTGTGTCTGTATGAGATGTGTCTGTATGAGATGTGTCTGTTGTGAGATGTGTCTGTTTTGAGATGTGTCTGTTTTGAGATGTGTCTGTTGTGAGATGTGTCTGTATGAGATGTGTCTGTTGTGAGATGTGTCTGTATGAGATGTGTCTATTGGGAGATGTGTCTGTATGAGATGTGTCTGTGTGAGATGTGCCTGTGTTGAGATGTGTCTGTATGAGATGTGTCTGTATGAGATGTGTCTGTATGAGATGTGTCTGTGTGAGATGTGTCTGTATGAGATGTGTCTGTATGAGATGTGTCTGTATGAGATGTGTCTGTATGAGATGTGTCTGTGTCTGTATGAGATGTGTCTGTATGAGATGTGTCTGTATGAGATGTGTCTGTTGTGAGATGTGTCTGTTGTGAGATGTGTCTGTATGAGATGTGTCTGTTGTGAGATGTGTCTGTATGAGATGTGTCTGTATGAGATGTGTCTGTGTGAGATGTGTCTGTTGTGAGATGTGTCTGTGTGAGATGTGTCTGTATGAGATGTGTCTGTTGTGAGATGTGTCTATATGAGATGTGTCTGTGTGAGATGTGTCTGTTGTGAGATGTGTCTGTATGAGATGTGTCTGTATGAGATGTGTCTGTTGTGAGATGTGTCTGTATGAGATGTGTCTGTATGAGATGTGTCTGTGTGAGATGTGTCTGTATGAGATGTGTCTGTTGTGAGATGTGTCTGTTGTGAGATGTGTCTGTGTGAGATGTGTCTGTTGTGAGATGTGTCTGTTGTGAGATGTGTCTGTGTGAGATGTGTCTATTGGGAGATGTGTCTGTATGAGATTTGTCTGTGTGAGATGTGTCTGTGTGAGATGTGTCTGTGTGAGATGTGTCTGTGTGAGATGTCTGTCTGTGTCTGTGTGAGATGTGTCTGTGTCTGTGTCTGTGTGAGATGTGTCTGTTGTGAGATGTGTCTGTATGAGATGTGTCTGTATGAGATGTGTCTGTTGTGAGATGTGTCTGTATGAGATGTGTCTGTTGTGAGATGTGTCTGTTGTGAGATGTGTCTGTTGTGAGATGTGTCTGTTGTGAGATGTGTCTGTGTCTGTATGAGATGTGTCTGTATGAGATGTGTCTGTATGAGATGTGTCTGTATGAGATGTGTCTGTTGTGAGATGTGTCTGTTGTGAGATGTGTCTGTTGTGAGATGTGTCTGTTGTGAGATGTGTCTGTTGTGAGATGTGTCTGTATGAGATGTGTCTGTTGTGAGATGTGTCTGTATGAGATGTGTCTGTATGAGATGTGTCTGTGTCTGTATGAGATGTGTCTGTTGTGAGATGTGTCTGTATGAGATGTGTCTGTATGAGATGTGTCTGTTGTGAGATGTGTCTGTTGTGAGATGTGTCTGTTGTGAGATGTGTCTGTTGTGAGATGTGTCTGTATGAGATGTGTCTGTATGAGATGTGTCTGTATGAGATGTGTCTGTATGAGATGTGTCTGTTGTGAGATGTGTCTGTTGTGAGATGTGTCTGTATGAGATGTGTCTGTTGTGAGATGTGTCTGTTGTGAGATGTGTCTGTTGTGAGATGTGTCTGTTGTGAGATGTGTCTGTTGTGAGATGTGTCTGTTGTGAGATGTGTCTGTTGTGAGATGTGTCTGTTTTGAGATGTGTCTGTTTTGAGATGTGTCTGTTGTGAGATGTGTCTGTTGTGAGATGTGTCTGTTGTGAGATGTGTCTGTTGTGAGATGTGTCTGTTGTGAGATGTGTCTGTATGAGATGTGTCTGTTTTGAGATGTGTCTGTTGTGAGATGTGTCTGTATGAGATGTGTCTGTTTTGAGATGTGTCTGTTGTGAGATGTGTCTGTATGAGATGTGTCTGTTGTGAGATGTGTCTGTATGAGATGTGTCTGTTGTGAGATGTGTCTGTTGTGAGATGTGTCTGTTTACCCTCTGTACCCAGTATAAATGACAACAGCAGCATCTTTGTCAAGTTGAGTGGAAATCATTCTGCACAGATGCATTAACCGAAAAGCTGTTTGTGGGGTTGTAAGACGGAGGCAATTTGTCTTGGAGATAAAATGCTGTGGAATATTTCATCTAAAGAGTCGTTGAGGGGAGAACTACAACAAAAAAAAGTCTGTCTATTTTACAATGAGATTAAATTAAATCTCCCACAAGCCAAGGCTTGTCAAACACCCCACATGCTTTTCAACAGCTACATGACCTCCAGGGCTCTATAGCTGTTGAAATAAATGGCCACTTTCACCTCCGGGCTTCTACAGTGTTTCTCAGTGTTCATCTATTGAGTGACTTAAAGGATATAGTCGGGCTAAAGTCAAAGTAAAATACATTATTACAAGGTCCCAATACACTTCACAGGGGGGGGGGGGGATACATACACAAGCTAGGGTAGATCTACAGAGTGATACTTTGCTAGTTGCATCACCGTCTGACTGACCACTGTGATGACAGTTTAATATAAATATAATAATATATGCCATTTAGCAGACGCTTTTATCCAAAGCGACTTACAGTCATGTGTGCATACATTCTACGTGTGGGTGGTCCCGGGAATCGAACCCACTACCCTGGCGTTACAAGCGCCATGCTCTACCAACTGAGCTACAGGATAACTACATCCGCTGAGGCATTACAGCGGGGACGGACACCTGCCCCCCCCCCCCCCCCCCCCCTCCCCCCCCTTTGAAGGCGGTTGGATCCGTTCCCTAATCGGAAGACAGTTGGGGTCTCGCCTTACTGTTGAGAGTTGGAATTGTAAAATACACAAGGTGCAATTTCTAAATGTGGACGTGCGTCAGCCGTTTATTTCTCTTGTTATGTCAATCAGTAAATTAGCCCATGTCAGCAAATGCTTTTTTTTGGGGGGGTGGATTGCTAAATTAATTTAGGAGCCAGATATCTAAACTGGTTATCGTGTTCGAATTACCGGCAGAGGGGCCTTCATTGATTTTGTTAGTCAGTCTCACTCAGATATCATTGAAAACTTCAAACACTTGTCTCCACCCAAAATGGCAAAATTAGTAGAATTGTAGGAAGCTAGATGTAAAACATGTCATTTTGCAAAATGAGAATTGCAGCAAACTATAAAACTACAACATTATCTCAACACCCAATGGCAAAATGTGTAAAAATTGCTCAAAATGGAACTATAAACTTTAACATTTCTCTAAGCTATCATGAGGAGGGCCACTAAAATGTAACGCTCACAACCTGTGTGTGTGTGTGTGTGTGTGTGTGTGTGTGTGTGTGTGTGTGTGTGTGTGTGTGTGTGTGTGTGTGTGTGTGTGTGTGTGTGTGTGTGTGTGTGTGTGTGTGTGTGTGGCCCGTCATGATGTGTGCACATTTTTTGGTGGCCTCCTCCCAAATCCATTAGATTATGGAAGATGATGATGGAGCTAAAAACATTTGGTGTTTCTTAAAATGAATACCACCTTGCTCCACGCTCATACGCTCTGGGTGCATTCTCCCAGGACGCTCATACGCTCTGGGTGCATTCTCCCAGGACGCTCATACGCTCTGGGTGCATTCTCCCAGGACGCTCATACGCTCTGGGTGCATTCTCCCAGGACGCTCATACGCTCTGGGTGCATTCTCCCAGGACGCTCATACGCTCTGGGTGCATTCTCCCAGGACGCTCATACGCTCTGGGTGCATTCTCCCAGGACGCTCATACGCTCTGGGTGCATTCTCCCAGGACGCTCATACGCTCTGGGTGCATTCTCCCAGGACGCTCATACGCTCTGGGTGCATTCTCCCAGGACGCTCATACGCTCTGGGTGCATTCTCCCAGGACGCTCATACGCTCTGGGTGCATTCTCCCAGGACGCTCATACGCTCTGGGTGCATTCTCCCAGGACGCTCATACGCTCTGGGTGCATTCTCCCAGGACGCTCATACGCTCTGGGTGCATTCTCCCAGGACGCTCTCGTGAGTACGAGGGTGTGGAGAACACATAAAACATTCCATTTGAGCGGCACTCCCCTTACTGTATTACCTCACGCTGAGCAGCACTCCCCCTACTGTATTACCTCACGCTGAGCAGCACTCCCCCTACTGTATTACCTCCCACTCCCCCTACTGTATTACCTCACGCTGAGCAGCACTCCCCCTACTGTATTACCTCAAGCTGAGCAGCACTCCCCTACTGTATTACCTCACGCTGAGCAGCACTCCCCTACTGTATTACCTCACGCTGAGCAGCACTCCCCTACTGTATTACCTCACGCTGAGCAGCACTCCCCTACTGTATTACCTCACGCTGCTCCTCCCCTACTGTATTACCTCACGCTGAGCAGCACTCCCCTAATGTATTACCTCACGCTGAGCAGCACTATCCCTCCTGTATTACCTCACGCTGAGCAGCACTCCTCTACTGTATTTCCTCACGCTGAGCAGCACTCCCCTACTGTATTACCTCACGCTGAGCAGCACTCCCCCTACTGTATTACCTCCCCTCCCCTTACTGTATTACCTCACGCTGAGCAGCACTCCCCTACTGTATTACCTCCCACTCCCCTACTGTATTACCTGACGCTGAGCAGCACTCCCCTACTGTATTACCTCACGCTGAGCAGCACTCCCCTACTGTATTACCTCACGCTGAGCAGCACTCCCCCTACTGTATTACCTCAAGCTGAGCAGCACTCCCCACTACTGTATTACCTCACGCTGAGCAGCACTCCCCTACTGTATTACCTCAAGCTGAGCAGCACTCCCCACTACTGTATTACCTCACACTGAGCAGCACTCCCCTACTGTATTACCTCACGCTGAGCAGCACCCCCTACTGTATTACCTCACGCTGAGCAGCACTCCCCTTACTGTATTACCTCAAGCTGAGCAGCACTCCCCACTACTGCATTACCTCAAGCTGAGCAGCACTCCCCTACTGTATTACCTCATGCTGCTCCTCCCCTACTGTATTACCTCACGCTGAGCAGCACTCCCCTAATGTATTACCTCACGCTGAGCAGCACTCCCTCTACTGTATTTCCTCACGCTGAGCAGCACTATCCCTACTGTATTACCCCCACTCCCCTACTGTATTACCTCACGCTGAGCAGCACTCCCCTACTGTATTACCTCAAGCTGAGCAGCACTATCCCTCCTGTATTACCTCACGCTGAGCAGCACTCCCTCTACTGTATTTCCTCACGCTGAGCAGCACTCCCCTACTGTATTACCTCCCACTCCCCCTACTGTATTACCTCACGCTGAGCAGCACTCCCCTTCTGTATTACCTCACGCTGAGCAGCACTCCCCTACTGTATTACCTCACGCTGAGCAGCACTCCCCTACTGTATTACCTCACGCTGAGCAGCACTCCCCCTACTGTATTACCTCACGCTGAGCAGCACTCCCCCTACTGTATTACCTCACGCTGCTCCTCCCCTACTGTATTACCTCACGCTGAGCAGCACTCCCCCTAATGTATTACCTCACGCTGAGCAGCACTATCCCTCCTGTATTACCTCACGCTGAGCAGCACTCCCTCTACTGTATTTCCTCACGCTGAGCAGCACTCCCCTACTGTATTACCTCACGCTGAGCAGCACTCCCCCTACTGTATTACCTCCCACTCCCCTTACTGTATTACCTCACGCTGAGCAGCACTCCCCTACTGTATTACCTCCCACTCCCCCTACTGTATTACCTCACGCTGAGCAGCACTCCCCTACTGACACGCTGAGCAGCACTCCCCTACTGTATTACCTCACGCTGAGCAGCACTCCCCCTACTGTATTACCTCAAGCTGAGCAGCACTCCCCACTACTGTATTACCTCACGCTGAGCAGCACTCCCCCTTACTGTATTACCTCAAGCTGAGCAGCACTCCCCACTACTGTATTACCTCACGCTGACCAGCACTCCCTTACTGTATTACCTCAAGCTGAGCAGCACTCCCACTACTGTATTACCTCCCCTCCCCTTACTGTATTACCTCAAGCTGAGCAGCACTCCCCACTACTGTATTACCTCACGCTGAGCAGCACTCCCCCTTACTGTATTACCTCAAGCTGAGCAGCACTCCCCTACTGTATTACCTCCCACTCCCCTTACTGTATTACCTCACGCTGAGCAGCACTCGCCTTACTGTATTACCTCACGCTGAGCAGCACTCCCCACTGTATTATCCCACGCTGAGCAGCACTATCCCTACTGTATTACCCCCACTCCCCCTACTGTATTACCTCACGCTGAGCAGCACTCCCCCTACTGATTACCTCCTGAGCAGCACTATCCCTACTGTATTACCCCCACTCCCCTACTGTATTACCTCACGCTGAGCAGCACTCCCCTACTGTATTACCTCAAGCTGAGCAGCACTCCCCTACTGTATTACCTCACGCTGAGCAGCACTCCCCTACTGTATTACCTCACGCTGAGCAGCACTCTACTGTATTACCTCACGCTGAGCAGCACTCCCCTACTGTATTACCTCACGCTGCTCCTCCCCTACTGTATTACCTCACGCTGAGCAGCACTAATGTATTACCTCACGCTGAGCAGCACTATCCCTCCTGTATTACCTCACGCTGAGCAGCACTCCTCTACTGTATTTCCTCACGCTGAGCAGCACTCCCCTACTGTATTACCTCACGCTGAGCAGCACTCCCCTACTGTATTACCTCCCCTCCACTTACTGTATTACCTTGAGCAGCACTCCCCTACTGTATTACCTCTCCCCTACTGTATTACCTCACGCTGAGCAGCACTCCCCCTACTGTAATACCTCACGCTGAGCAGCACTCCCCTACTGTATTACCTCACGCTGAGCAGCACTCCCCCTACTGTATTACCTCAAGCTGAGCAGCACTCCCCACTACTGTATTACCTCACGCTGAGCAGCACTCCCCTACTGTATTACCTCAAGCTGAGCAGCACTCCCCACTACTGTATTACCTCACACTGAGCAGCACTCCCCTACTGTATTACCTCACGCTGAGCAGCACCCCCCTACTGTATTACCTCACGCTGAGCAGCACTCCCCTTACTGGTGACCAGCACTTTACTGTATTACCTCAGCTGAGCAGCACTCCCCTACTGTATTTCCCACTCCCTTACTGTATTACTCTGAGCAGCACTCCCCACTACTGTATTACCTCACGCTGAGCAGCACTCCTTACTGTATTACCTCAAGCTGAGCAGCACTCCCCCTACTGTATTACCTCCCCTTTTTACTGTATTACCTCACGCTGAGCAGCACTATCCCTACTGTATTACCTCCCACTCCCCCTACTGTATTACCTCACGCTGAGTAGCACTCCCCCTACTTTACTTCATAATAACTATCAACTAACTTTCCTGAGACAGGGTTTTGGCCACACCTCCTTTTCTCTCTGACTCTCCTGAGACAGGGTTTCGGCCACACCTCCTTTTCTCTCTGACTCTCCTGAGACAGGTTTTTGGCCACGCCTCCTTTTCTTTCTGACTCCTCCTGAGACACGGTTTCAGCCACACCTCCTTTTCTCTCTGACTCCTCCTGAGACAGGTTTTCGGCCACACCTACTATTCTCCCTGACTCTCCTGAGACAGGGTTTTGGCCACACCTCCTTTTCTCTCTGACTCTCCTGAGACAGGTTTTGGCCACACCTCCTTTTCTCTCTGACTCCTCCTGAGACAGGTTTTTGGCCACACCTCCTTTTCTCTCTGACTCTCCTGAGACAGGGTTTCAGCCACACCTCCTTTTCTCTCTGACTCTTCCTGAGACAGGGTTTCGGCCACACCTCCTTTTCTCTCTGACTCTCCTGAGACAGGTTTTTGGCCACGCCTCCTTTTCTTTCTGACTCCTCCTGAGACACGGTTTCAGCCACACCTCCTTTTCTCTCTGACTCCTCCTGAGACAGGTTTTCGGCCACACCTCCTATTCTCCCTGACTCTCCTGAGACAGGGTTTTGGCCACACCTCCTTTTCTCTCTGACTCTCCTGAGACAGGTTTTCGGCCACACCTCCTTTTCTCTCTGACTCCTCCTGAGACAGGTTTTCGGCCACACCTCCTTTTCTCTCTGACTCCTCCTGAGACAGGTTTTCGGCCACACCTCCTATTCTCCCTGACTCTCCTGAGACAGGGTTTTGGCCACACCTCCTTTTCTCTCTGACTCCTCCTGAGACAGGTTTTCGGCCACACCTCCTTTTCTCTCTGACTCCTCCTGAGACAGGTTTTCGGCCACACCTCCTTTTCTCTCTGACTCCTCCTGAGACAGGTTTTCGGCCACACCTCCTTTTCTCTCTGACTCTCCTGAGACAGGTTCTCTGCCACACCTCCTTTTCTCTCTGATACAGCAACAGATGGTTAAGCCTTAGTCATCTCTCAGTGAGAGGGAGGGTTTTCATTCACACCTCTCTCTCTCTCTCTCTCTCTCTCTCTCTCATCCCCTGCTTCTCTCTTCCCCTCTCTCTCTTTCACTGCTTGTCTCTCTCTTCCTCTCTCTCTCGTTCCCCATTGCTCTCTCTCTCTTCCCCTCTCCTCCCCCTCTCTCTCTCTCTCTCTCTCTCTCACTGTTTCTCTCTCTCTCTTTCACTGTTTCTCTCTCTCTCTCTTCCTCTCTCTCTCTCTCTCTGCCTCTCTCTCTCTCTACCCCTCTCTCTCTTACAGTGTTTATCTCTTTCTCTCTGTCTCTCGCTAGGATTATTCACAGTTTGGTGAGGTCACTCACCACCTGTTTCGATATTTCCTCAGTTCCTCTGGAGATCTTGGACCTGAAACTCCCACACCAGTGTCTCTCTACACCAGTGTCTCTCTACACCTAGCTGCCCAGCAGGCATAAAACACTTCCTGTTGCTCTCACACCTGCTGTTAGAATGCAGGTACAATAAAAGTACCTGATAACATTTTAGTTTGTTCATTAGGGGTGAAATTCAGATCTGAGTTAAGCAGGCGAAAATGTAACATAATTCCAATGTTAAGCACTTGTCTCTCAATGCATATTCTGACCTTGAACTTAAGCATGAGAACAACATGCTATTCACCCGCTATTCGGTGTGTGGGGGAGATCAAAGAAAATGAAGGTGTGTCTACAAACAAACTGTATTCTGACCTTGACTTAATTCCCTCATAATTCCACGTGCGATGAAAGGAAGAAGGTGGCGCCGACGCAGATGGCAGCATAGCAACTTAGCTCTTAGAAAACTTTGCAGTGTTTTTTTTTTTTTTCTGTACACTTTTTTTTGTTTACATTATTAGCTCAGGAAATGCTTTATGTCATTACATATAGCTGGGAAGAACTATATATTATTAGAGCGCCGCAAACTACGACCAGAAATACGACTTCCCAGGACCAGATCCTTTGTTCACTCTCACCAGAGCAATTTAACTTATTCCAGATGCCGACCCAAAACATCGCCGACGGAGGAGAGGCACTCGAGGCGGCCTGCTGGTTCGACTCAGTAGGAGCACCACCCACCGCTTCCGAGTATATTACTCTCTAATGTTCAATCTTTGGATAGCAAATTTGATGGGCTTAGAGCAAGGATTTCATTCCAGAGAGACATCAGGGCAACATACTTTGTTTCGTGGAAACATGGCTCTCTCGGGATACTCTGTCGGAGTCAGTAAAGCAGGATTCTCAGTACATCTCTCAGACAGGAATAAATATCTCTCCGGGAAGCAGAAGGGCGGGGGGAGGGGGTTCATGATTAATGGCTCATGGTGTAATTCTAGGAACATACAGGAACTCGAGTCATTTTGTTCAACCGAATTAGAATACCTCACAATAAAACATTGCAAATCTGAGGACTATACTGCCGGAATTCTATCAACATATTGACTGTCCTACTTGCGCTACTGAGACTCTCGACATTTGCTATATTCTTATTTCAGGGATGCTTACAAAGCCCTGCCCTCTTTTCGTCAAATCTAACCACAATTCCGTCTTGCTCCTCCTGTCCTATAAGACAGAAACTCAAACAGGAAGTGCATGTGCTTCGTACTATTCAATGCTGATCTAACCAATCGGAATCCACGCTTCAGGATTGTTTTGATCACGTGGACTGGGATATGTTCCGGGTAGCGTGCGAAAATAATGTAGACGCATACGGACACGGTGACTGAGTTCAAAAGGAAGTGTATAAGAGATGTACCCACTGTGACTAAAACCTACCCTAACCAGAAACCGTAGATAGATGGAAGCCGAGACCGACGTCTTGCTAAACACGTTCTTTGAACAGTGCCACTGACCCGATCCGCTACCAAGGACAGTGGGCTCTCCCTCTCCGTGGCCGACGTGAGTAAAACTTTTAAATGTGTTAACGCTCGCAAGGCTTCCGGTCCAGACAGTATCCTTAGCCACGTCCTCAGAGCACAGATGGCTCGTGTGTTTACGGGCATATTCAATCTCTCCCTATACCAGTCTACTGTCCCGACATGCTTCAATGCTTCAACCATTGTTCCTGTACCCGAGAAGGCAAAGGCAACTGAACTTAACGACTATCGCCCCGCAGCACTCACCTCTGTCATCATTAAGTGCTTTGAGAGACTAGTCAAAGTTCATATCACTTCTAACTGCCACCATAGACCCATTTAAATTTGCTTACCGCCCAACAGATCCATAGACGATGAAATCGCCATCTCTCTGCACATTGTCCCATCTGGACAAGAGGAATACCTACTGTGGCTTCCGAAAATATTCACCCCCTTGGCATCTTTCCATTTTGTTGCCTTAAAACCTGGAATTAAAATGGATTTTTGGGGGGTTTGTATTTGTATTCGTATTTAGGGTTATCTTTGGTCTCTTTGTTGCCTCTCTGATTAATGCCCTCCTTGCCTGGTCCGTGAGTTTTGGTGGGCGGCCCTCTCTTGGCAGGTTTGTTGTGGTGCCATATTCTTTCCATTTTTTAATAATGGATGTAATGGTGCTCTGTGGGATGTTCAAAGTTTCTGATATTTTTTTATAACCCAGCCCTGATCTGTACTCCTCTACAACTTTGTCCCTGACCTGTTTGGAGAGCTCCTTGGTCTTCATAGTGCCGCTTGCTTGGTGGTGCCCCTTGCTTAGTGGTGTTACAGACTCTGGGGCCTTTCAGAACAGGTGTATATATACTGAGTTCATGTGACACATCATGTGACACTTAGATTGCACACAGGTGGACTTTATTTAACTAATTATGTGACTTTTGAAGATAATTGGTGGCAGAATATCTTATTTGGGGGCTTTATAGTAAAGGGGTGAATACATATGCACGCACCACTTTTCAGTTTTAGATTTTGTTGAATTTTTTAAAACTATTTTGTGTACGTTCATTACATGGAATCCAAATAAAAATCCATTTAAATTACAGGTTGTTGTAATGCAACAAAATACCAAAAATGCCAAGGGGGATGAATACTTTTGCAAGGCACCGTATGTAAGAATGCTGTTTATTGACTATAGCTCAGCATTCAACACCATAGTACCCTCCAAACTTATCATTAAGGTCGAGGCTCTGGGTCTGAACCCCGCCCTGTGCAACTGGGTCCTGGACTTCCTGACGGGCCGCCCCCAGGTGGTGAAGGTAGGAAACATCACCCTTACTCCGCTGATCCTGAACACTGGGGCCCCACAAGGGTGCGTGCTCAGCCCCCTCCTGTACTCCCTGTTCACCCATGACTGCTTGGCCAAGCACGCCTCCAACTCAATTATCAAGTTTGCATACGACATAACAGTAGTAGGCTTGATTACCAACGATGACGAGACAGCCCACAGGGAGCTGGTGAGGGCTCTGGGAGTGTGGTGCCTGGAAAAAAACCTCTCACTCAACATCAACAAAACAAAGGAGATGATCGTGGACTTCAGGAAACAGCAGAGGAAGCACCCCCCCTATCCAAATCGAAGGGACAGCAGTGGACAAAGTGGAAAGTTTTAAGTTCTTGGGCATACACATCACCGACAAACTGAAATGGTCCACCCACACAGACAGTGTGGTGAATAAGGTGCAACAGCGTCTCTTCAGCCTCAGGAGGCTAAAGCAATTTATATTGTCAAGTAAAACCCTCACCAATTTTTACAGATGCACAATTGAGAGCATCCTGTCTGTTGAGAGCATCCTGACATCCTGTATGTCACCGCCTGTTACGGAAACTGCTCCGCCCACAACCGCAAGGCTCTCCAGAGGGTGGTGCGGTCTGCCCAACGCATCACCGGGGGGCAATCTACCTGCCCTCCAAGACACCTACACCACCCGTTGTCACAGGAAGGCCAAAAAGATCATCAAGGACATCAACCAGCCGAGCCACTGCCTGTTCATCCTGCTATCATCCAGAAGGCGAGGTCAGTACAGGTGCATCAAAGCAGGGACCCGAGAGACTGAAGAACAGCTTCCATCTCATGGCCGTCAGACTGTTAAACAGCCATCACTTTCACATTAGAGGCTGCTGCCTACAGGCATAGACTAGGAATCACTGGCCACTTTAATAAATGGAACACTAGTCACTTTAATAATGTTTACAAATCTGCCATTAATCATCTCATATGCATATACTGTTTTATATCGCATTCTACGGTATCTTAGTCACTTTCATAATGTTTACAAATCTGCCATTACTCATCTCATATGCAAATACTGTTTTATATCGCATTCTACGGTATCTTAGTCACTTACTAATGCTTACAAAGCCTCGCTACTGTTATTTTGCAGTCTCTTTCACTGTTGTTTTTATTTCTTTACCTTTCTAAAGTTCACCTAATAACATTTTTTAAACTTAAAAATTGTACAGTATCACTGTAAGGTCTTCTACACCTGTTGTATTCAGCGTTTCACTGTAATGTCTACTACACCTGATGAATTCAGCATTTCACTGTAAGGTCTACTACACCTGTTGTATTCAGCATTTCACTGTAAGGTCTACTATACCTGTTGTATTCAGCATTTCACTGTAAGGTCTACTACACCTGATGTATTCAGCATTTCACTGTAAGGTCTACTATACCTGTTTTATTCTGCATTTCACTGTAAGGTCTACTACACCTGTTGTATTCGGCATTTCACTGTAAGGTCTACTACACCTGTTGTATTCAGCATTTCACTGTAAGGTCTACTACACCTGTTTTATTCTGCATTTCACTGTAAGGTCTACTACACCTGTTGTATTCGGCATTTCACTGTAAGGTCTACTACACCTGTTGTATTCAGCATTTCACTGTAAGGTCTACTACACCTGTTGTATTCAGCATTTCACTGTAAGGTCTACTACACCTGTTTTATTCGGCATTTCACTGTAAGGTCTACTACACCTGTTGTATTCAGCATTTCACTGTAAGGTCTACTACACCTGTTGTATTCGGCATTTCACTGTAAGGTCTACTACACCTGTTGTATTCGGCATTTCACTGTGAGGTCTACTACACCTGTTGTATTCAGCATTTCACTGTAAGGTCTACTACACCTGTTTTATTCGGCATTTCACTGTAAGGTCTACTACACCTGTTGTATTCAGCATTTCACTGTAAGGTCTACTACACCTGTTGTATTCAGCATTTCACTGTAAGGTCTACTACACCTGGTGTATTCAGCATTTCACTGTGAGGTCTACTACACCTGTTGTATTCAGCATTTCACTGTGAGGTCTACCTACACCTGTTGTATTCAGCATTTCACTGTAAGGTCTACTACACCTGTTTTATTCTGCATTTCACCGTAAGGTCTACTACACCTGTTGTATTCAGCATTTCACTGTGAGGTCTACTACACCTGTTGTATTCAGCATTTCACTGTAAGGTCTACTACACCTGTTGTATTCAGCATTTCACTGTGAGGTCTACTACACCTGTTGTATTCAGCATTTCACTGTAAGGTCTACTACACCTGTTGTATTCAGCATTTCACTGTAAGGTCTACTACACCTGTTGTATTCAGCATTTCACTGTAAGGTCTACTACACCTGTTTTATTCGGCATTTCACTGTAAGGTCTACTACACCTGTTGTATTCAGCATTTCACTGTAAGGTCTACTACACCTGTTGTATTCGGCATTTCACTGTAAGGTCTACTACACCTGTTGTATTCGGCATTTCACTGTGAGGTCTACTACACCTGTTGTATTCAGCATTTCACTGTAAGGTCTACTACACCTGTTGTATTCAGCATTTCACTGTGAGGTCTACTATACCTGCTGTATTCAGCATTTCACTGTGAGGTCTACCTACACCTGTTGTATTCAGCATTTCACTGTGAGGTCTAAATCACCTGTTGTATTCAGCATTTCACTGTGAGGTCTACTATACCTGTTGTATTCAGCATTTCACTGTGAGGTCTACCTACACCTGTTGTATTCAGCATTTCACTGTGAGGTCTACTACACCTGTTGTATTCAGCATTTCACTGTGAGGTCTACTATACCTGTTGTATTCAGCATTTCACTGTGAGGTCTACTACACCAGTTGTATTCAGCATTTCGCTGTAAGGTCTACTACACCTGTTGTATTCAGCATTTCACTGTGAGGTCTACTATACCTGTTGTATTCAGCATTTCACTGTGAGGTCTACTACACCAGTTGTATTCAGCATTTCGCTGTAAGGTCTACTACACCTGTTGTATTCAGCATTTCACTGTGAGGTCTACTATACCTGTTGTATTCAGCATTTCACTGTGAGGTCTACCTACACCTGTTGTATTCAGCATTTCACTGTGAGGTCTAAATCACCTGTTGTATTCAGCATTTCACTGTGAGGTCTACTATACCTGTTGTATTCAGCATTTCACTGTGAGGTCTACCTACACCTGTTGTATTCAGCATTTCACTGTGAGGTCTACTACACCTGTTGTATTCAGCATTTCACTGTGAGGTCTACCTACACCTGTTGTATTCAGCATTTCACTGTGAGGTCTACTATACCTGTTGTATTCAGCATTTCACTGTGAGGTCTACTACACCAGTTGTATTCAGCATTTCGCTGTAAGGTCTACTACACCTGTTGTATTCAGCATTTCACTGTGAGGTCTACTATACCTGTTGTATTCAGCATTTCACTGTGAGGTCTACTACACCAGTTGTATTCAGCATTTCGCTGTAAGGTCTACTACACCTGTTGTATTCAGCATTTCACTGTGAGGTCTACTATACCTGTTGTATTCAGCATTTCACTGTGAGGTCTACTACACCTGTTGTATTCAGCATTTCACTGTGAGGTCTACTACACCTGTTGTATTCAGCATTTCACTGTGAGGTCTACTACACCAGTTGTATTCAGCATTTCGCTGTAAGGTCTACTACACCTGTTGTATTCAGCATTTCACTGTGAGGTCTACTATACCTGTTGTATTCAGCATTTCACTGTGAGGTCTACCTACACCTGTTGTATTCAGCATTTCACTGTGAGGTCTACTACACCTGTTGTATTCAGCATTTCACTGTGAGGTCTACTATACCTGTTGTATTCAGCATTTCACTGTGAGGTCTACCTTCACCTGTTGTATTCAGCATTTCACTGTGAGGTCTACTACACCTGTTGTATTCAGCATTTCACTGTAAGGTCTACTATACCTGTTGTATTCAGCATTTCGCTGTAAGGTCTACTACACCAGTTGTATTCAGCATTTCGCTGTAAGGTCTACTACACCAGTTGTATTCAGCATTTCACTGTGAGGTCTACTACACCAGTTGTATTCAGCATTTCACTGTGAGGTCTACTATACCTGTTGTATTCAGCATTTCACTGTGAGGTCTACTATACCTGTTGTATTCAGCATTTCACTGTGAAGTCTACTATACCTGTTGTATTCAGCATTTCACTGTGAGGTCTACTATACCTGTTGTATTCAGCATTTCACTGTGAGGTCTACTATACCTGTTGTATTCAGCATTTCACTGTGAGGTCTACAGACCTGTTGTATTCAGCATTTCACTGTGAAGTCTACAGACCTGTTGTATTCAGCATTTCACTGTAAGGTCTACTACACCAGTTGTATTCAGCATTTCACTGTGAGGTCTACTATACCTGTTGTATTCAGCATTTCACTGTGAGGTCTACCTACACCTGTTGTATTCAGCATTTCACTGTAAGGTCTACCTACACCTGTTGTATTCAGCATTTCACTGTAAGGTCTACTACACCTGTTGTATTCAGCATTTCACTGTGAGGTCTACTATACCTGTTGTATTCAGCATTTCACTGTGAGGTCTACAGACCTGTTGTATTCAGCATTTCACTGTGAGGTCTACCTTCACCTGTTGTATTCAGCATTTCACTGTGAGGTCTACTACACCTGTTGTATTCAGCATTTCACTGTAAGGTCTACTATACCTGTTGTATTCAGCATTTCACTGTAAGGTCTACTACACCTGATGTATTCAGCATTTCACTGTAAGGTCTACTATACCTGTTTTATTCTGCATTTCACTGTAAGGTCTACTACACCTGTTGTATTCAGCATTTCACTGTAAGGTCTACTACACCTGTTGTATTCGGCACATGTGAGAAATAAACTTTCATTTGATTTGTTATCTTGCATTACTCATCTCATATGTATATACTGTTTTTCTATACTGTTCTACTGTATCTTAGTCTATGCGTTACTCATCTCATATGTATATACTGTTTTTCTATACTATTCTACTGTATCTTAGTCTATGCATTACTCATCTCATATATATATATATACTGTTTTTCTATACTGTTCTACTGTATCTTAGTCTATGCATTACTCATCTCATATATATATATATATACTGTTTTTCTATACTATTCTACTGTATCTTAGTCTATGCATTACTCATCTCATATATATATACTGTTTTTCTATACTGTTCTACTGTATCTTAGTCTATGCATTACTCATCTCATATATATATATATACTGTTTTTCTATACTATTCTACTGTATCTTAGTCTATGCATTACTCATCTCATATATATATATATACTGTTTTTCTATACTGTTCTACTGTATCTTAGTCTATGCATTACTCATCTCATATATATATATATACTGTTTTTCTATACTGTTCTACTGTATCTTAGTCTATGCGTTACTCATCTCATATGTATATACGGCTTTTCTATACTGTTCTACTGTTCCGCTCTGACATCGCTCATCCATATGTATATAGTCTTAATTCATTTGTACTTAGATTGGTGTGTATTGGGTTTATGTTGTGTAATCTGTTAGATATTACTTGTTAGATTATTACTGTCGGAGCTACAAGCAGAAGCGTTCGCTACATGCGCAATTACATCTGTTAACCATGTGTATGTGACCAATAACATCTGTTAACCATGTGTATGTGACCAATAACATCTGCTAACCATGTGTATGTGACCAATAACATCTGTTAACCATGTGTATGTGACCAATAACATCTGTTAACCATGTGTATGTGACCAATAACATCTGTTAACCATGTGTATGTGACCAATAACATCTGTTAACCATGTGTATGTGACCAATAACATCTGCTAACCATGTGTATGTGACCATTAACATCTGTTAACCATGTGACCAATAACATCTGCTGAACACGTGTATGTGACCAATAACATCTGGTAACCATGTGTATGTGACCAATTACATCTGTTAACCATGTGTATGTGACCAATAACATCTGTTAACCATGTGTATGTGACCAATAACATCTGTTAACCATGTGTATGTGACCAATAACATCTGCTAACCATGTGACCAATAACATCTGCTAACCATGTGTATGTGACCAATAACATCTGCTGACCATGTGTATGTGACCAATAACATCTGGTAACCATGTGTATGTGACCAATAACATCTGTTAACCATGTGTATGTGACCAATAACATCTGTTAACCATGTGTATGTGACCAATAACATCTGTTAACCATGTGTATGTGACCAATAACATCTGCTAACCATGTGTATGTGACCAATAACATCTGCTAACCATGTGTATGTGACCATTAACATCTGCTGAACATGTGTATGTGACCAATAACATCTACTAACCATGTGTATGTGACCAATAACATCTGTTAACCATGTGTATGTGACCAATAACATCTGTTAACCATGTGTATGTGACCAATAACATCTACTAACCATGTGTATGTGACCAATAACATCTGCTAACCATGTGTATGTGACCAATAACATCTGGTAAACATGTGTATGTGACCAATAACATCTGTTAACCATGTGTATGTGACCAATAACATCTACTAACCATGTGTATGTGACCAATAACATCTGTTAACCATGTGTATGTGACCAATTACATCTGTTAACCATGTGACCAATAACATCTGTTAACCATGTGTATGTGACCAATAACATCTGTTAACCATGGGTATGTGACCAATAACATCTGCTAATCATGTGTATGTGACCAATAACATCTGTTAACCATGTGTATGTGACCAATAACATCTGTTAACCATGTGTATGTGACCAATAACATCTGTTAACCATGTGACCAATAACATCTGTTAACCATGTGTATGTGACCAATAACATCTGTTAACCATGTGTATGTGACCAATTACATCTGTTAACCATGTGTATGTGACCAATAACATCTGCTAAACACGTGTCTGTGACCAATAACATCTGTTAACCATGTGTATGTGACCAATAACATCTGTTAACCATGTGTATGTGACCAATAACATCTGTTAACCATGTGACCAATAACATCTGCTAACCATGTGTATGTGACCAATAACATCTGTTAACCATGTGTATGTGACCAATAACATCTGTTAACCATGTGTATGTGACCAATAACATCTGTTAACCATGTGTATGTGACCAATAACATCTGTTAACCATGTGTATGTGACCAATAACATCTGGTAACCATGTGTATGTGACCAATAACATCTGTTAACCATGTGACCAATAACATCTGCTAACCATGTGTATGTGACCAATAACATCTGCTAACCATGTGTATGTGACCAATAACATCTGCTAACCACGTGTATGTGACCAATAACATCTGCTAACCATGTGTATGTGACCAATAACATCTGCTAACCATGTGTATGTGACCAATAACATCTGTTAACCATGTGTATGTGACCAATAACATCTGTTAACCATGTGTATGTGACCAATAACATCTGCTGAACACGTGTATGTGACCAATAACATCTGCTAACCATGTGTATGTGACCAATAACATCTGCTAACCACGTGTATGTGACCAATAACATCTGCTGACCATGTGTATGTGACCAATAACATCTGCTAACCATGTGTATGTGACCAATAACATCTGCTGAACATGTGCATGTGACCAATAACATCTGATAACCATGTGTATGTGACCAATAACATCTGCTAACCATGTGTATGTGACCAATAACATCTGCTAACCATGTGTATGTGACCAATAACATCTGCTAACCATGTGTAACTGACCAATAACATCTGCTAACCATGTGTATGTGACCAATAACATCTGCTAACCATGTGTATGTGACCAATAACATCTGCTAACCATGTGTATGTGACCAATAACATCTGTTAACCACGTGTATGTGACCAATAACATCTGCTAACCATGTGACCAATAACATCTGCTAACCATGTGTATGTGACCAATTACATCTGTTAACCATGTGTATGTGACCAATAACATCTGCTAACCATGTGACCAATAACATCTGCTAACCATGTGTATGTGACCAATAACATCTGTTAACCACGTGTATGTGACCAATAACATCTGCTAACCATGTGTATGTGACCAATAACATCTGGTAACCACGTGTATGTGACCAATTACATCTGTTAACCACGTGTATGTGACCAATAACATCTGTTAACCATGTGACCAATAACATCTGCTAACCATGTGTATGTGACCAATAACATCTGTTAACCATGTGTATGTGACCAATAACATCTGCTGACCATGTGTATGTGACCAATTACATCTGTTAACCATGTGTATGTGACCAATAACATCTGCTAACCATGTGACCAATAACATCTGCTAACCATGTGTATGTGACCAATAACATCTGCTAACCATGTGTATGTGACCAATAACATCTGTTAACCATGTGTATGTGACCAATTACATCTGCTAACCGTGTGTATGTGACCAATAACATCTGCTAACCATGTGTATGTGACCAATAACATCTGTTAACCATGTGTATGTGACCAATAACATCTGCTAACCATGTGTATGTGACCAATAACATCTGTTAACCATGTGTATGTGACCAATTACATCTGCTAACCATATGTATGTGACCAATAACATCTGTTAACCATGTGTATGTGACCAATAACATCTGCTAACCATGTGTATGTGACCAATTACATCTGCTAACCATGTGTATGTGACCAATAACATCTGTTAACCATGTGTATGTGACCATAACATCTGCTAACCATGTGACCAATAACATCTGTTAACCATGTGTATGTGACCAATAACATCTGCTAACCATGTGTATGTGACCAATAACATCTGCTAACCATGTGTATGTGACCAATAACATCTGCTAACCATGTGTATGTGACCAATAACATCTGCTAACCATGTGTATGTGACCAATAACATTTGATAACCACGTGTATGTGACCAATAACATCTGCTGAACACGTGTATGTGACCAATAACATTTGATTCGATTTCATTTGAACCTGCCGGTTCCAAGGTGAACAATATCTACTTTCTTTTTTTCTGATAGAAATAACACCATTCTCCAGACACTGTAATTTCCATCTTAATAAGAGCTGTTGATACGAGCGGTAACTCAGTAAGCAGATTTGATCAGGGGATTTAAAAAATAAATTACAATTGTTTTTAGATCTATTGTACCTTCGCTGGAGACAAATGTGACAGCAGTCATATGGCAGCAAACTGAAGCATATCACCATAAACCAATCAATGTGACTGATTGATAATGGAAACTAACACTAAAGTCAGTGACAGTTATACATGTATGTGACTATAACTGGCGGTGGCTATAACCGATAGTGACTAATATTTATCATAAGTACCATTTTCTTTTTTAAAATACTGTGAAAAGCCAGGCATATAATTAAAACATTTTCAAATCAACACGGTAGGTTTGACAACAATATGGTCAATATGGTCATGTTGCGCTTGGCTACAGAAGGGTATAGCTTGGGTGTCCAAATTTCACACTTTCAAGTCAAACGGCCAGCATTGTAATAAACTTCACTGTGGGAAAGGTGATGTTGATATGGTGATATGGTGATATGTTGTTGATATGGTAATATGGTAATATGTTGAAATGTTGATAGGGTGATTTGTTGATATGGTAAAATGTTAATATGTTGATATGGTGATATGGTAATATGTTGATATGTTGATATGTTGATATGTTGATATGGTGATATGGTAATATGTTGATATGTTGATATGGTAATATGTTGTTGATATGTTGATATGTTGATATGTTGATATGTTGATATGTTGAAATGTTGATATGGTAATATGTTGATATGGTGATATGTTGATATGGTGATATGGTGATATGTTGATATGGTGATATGGTGATATGGTGATATGTTGATATGGTGATATGTTGATATGGTGATATGGTGATATTGTGATATGGTAATATCGTTGATATGGTGATATGTTGATATGGTGATATGTTGATATGGTGATATGGTGATATGGTGATATGTTGATATGGTGATATGTTGATATGGTGATATGGTGATATGGTGATATGGTGATATGGTGATATGTTGATATGGTGATATGGTGATATGTTGATATGGTGATATGTTGATATGGTGATATGGTGATATGTTGATATGGTGATATGTTGATATGGTGATATGGTGATATGGTGATATGTTGATATGGTGATATGGTGATATGGTGATATGGTGATATGGTGATATGTTGATATGGTGATATGGTGATATGGTGATGTGTTGATATGGTGATATGGTGATATGGTGATATGTTGATATGGTGATATGGTGATATGGTGATATGGTGATATGTTGATATGGTGATATGGTGATATGTTGATATGGTGATATGTTGATATGGTGATATGGTGATATGGTGATATGTTGATATGGTGATATGGTGATATGGTAATATGGTGATATGGTAATATGTTGATATGGTGATATGTTGATATGTTGATATGGTAATATGTTGACATGGTGATATGGTGATATGTTGATATGGTAATATGTTGACATGGTGATATGGTGATATGTTGATATGGTAATATGTTGACATGGTGATATGGTGATATGGTAATATGTTGATATGGTGATATGGTGATATGGTAATATGTTGATATGTTGATATGTTGATACGTTGAAATGTTGATATGGTGATATGTTGATATGGTGATATGGTGATATGGTGATATGGTGATATGTTGATATGGTGATATGTTGATATGGTGATATGTTGATATGTTGATATGGTGATATGTTGATATGTTGATATGGTGATATGTTGATATGGTGATATGGTGATATGGTGATATGGTAATATGTTGATATGGTGATATGTTGATATGTTGATATGGTAATATGTTGACATGGTGATATGGTGATATGGTAATATGGTGATATGGTGATATGTTGATATGTTGATATGGTAATATGTTGACATGGTGATATGGTGATATGTTGATATGGTAATATGTTGACATGGTGATATGGTGATATGGTAATATGTTGATATGTTGATATGTTGATATGGTGATATGGTGATATGGTGATATGGTGATATGTTGATATGGTAATATGTTGATATGGTGATATGGTGATATGGTGATATGGTGATATGTTGATATGGTGATATGTTGATATGTTGATATGGTAATATGTTGATATGGTGATATGGTGATATGTTGATATGGTGATATGGTGATATGGTGATATGGTGATATGGTGATATGTTGATATGGTGATATGGTGATATGGTGATATGTTGATATGTTGATATGGTGATATGGTGATATGTTGACATGGTGATATGTTGACATGGTGATATGTTGACATGGTGATATGTTGACATGGTGATATGTTGATATGGTGATATGTTGATATGGTGATATGGTGATATGTTGATATGGTGATATGGTGATATGTTGATATGTTGATATGTTGATATGGTGATATGGTGATATGGTAATATGTTGACATGGTGATATGGTGATATGGTAATATCGTTGATATGTTGATATGTTGATATGTTGATATGTTGATATGGTGATATGGTAATATGTTGATATGGTAATATGTTGATATGTTGATATGGTAATATGTTGTTGATATGTTGATATGTTGATATGTTGAAATGTTGATATGGTAATATGTTGATATGGTGATATGTTGATATGGTGATATGGTAATATGTTGACATGGTGATATGGTGATATGGTAATATGTTGACATGGTGATATGGTGATATTGTGATATGGTAATATGTTGATATGGTAATATGTTGACATGGTGATATGGTAATATGTTGATATGGTGATATGTTGATATGTTGATATGGTGATATGGTAATATGGTGATATGGTAATATGTTGATATGGTGATATGGTGATATGGTGATATGGTGATATGTTGATATGGTGATATGGTGATATGTTGATATGGTGATATGTTGATATGGTGATATGGTGATATGGTGATATGTTGATATGGTGATATGGTGATATGGTGATATGGTGATATGGTGATATGTTGATATGGTGATATGGTGATATGGTGATATGTTGATATGGTGATATGGTGATATGGTGATATGTTGATATGGTGATATGGTGATATGTTGATATGGTGATATGTTGATATGGTGATATGGTGATATGTTGATATGGTGATATGTTGATATGGTGATATGGTGATATGGTGATATGTTGATATGGTGATATGGTGATATGGTGATATGGTGATATGGTAATATGTTGATATGGTGATATGTTGATATGTTGATATGGTAATATGTTGACATGGTGATATGGTGATATGTTGATATGGTAATATGTTGACATGGTGATATGGTGATATGTTGATATGGTAATATGTTGACATGGTGATATGGTGATATGTTGATATGGTAATATGTTGACATGGTGATATGGTGATATGGTAATATGTTGATATGTTGATATGTTGATACGTTGAAATGTTGATATGGTAATATGTTGATATGGTGATATGTTGATATGGTGATATGGTGATGTGTTGATATGGTGATATGTTGATATGGTGATATGTTGATATGTTGATATGGTGATATGTTGATATGTTGATATGGTGATATGTTGATATGGTGATATGGTGATATGGTGATATGGTAATATGTTGATATGGTGATATGTTGATATGTTGATATGGTAATATGTTGACATGGTGATATGGTGATATGGTGATATGGTGATATGGTAATATGTTGATATGTTGATATGGTAATATGTTGATATGGTGATATGGTGATATGTTGATATGGTAATATGTTGACATGGTGATATGGTGATATGGTAATATGTTGATATGTTGATATGTTGATATGGTAATATGTTGATATGGTGATATGTTGATATGTTGATATGGTAATATGTTGACATGGTGATATGGTGATATGGTAATATGTTGATATGGTGATATGTTGATATGTTGATATGGTAATATGTTGATATGGTGATATGGTGATATGGTGATATGGTAATATGTTGACATGGTGATATGGTGATATGGTAATATGTTGATATGGTGATATGTTGATATGGTGATATGGTAATATGTTGATATGGTGATATGTTGATATGTTGATATGGTAATATGTTGTTGATATGTTGATATGTTGATATGTTGATATGTTGATATGTTGAAATGTTGATATGGTAATATGTTGATATGGTGATATGTTGATATGGTGATATGGTGATATGTTGATATGGTGATATGGTGATATGTTGATATGTTGATATGTTGATATGGTGATATGTTGATATGGTGATATGTTGACATGGTGATATGTTGACATGGTGATATGTTGACATGGTGATATGTTGACATGGTGATATGTTGACATGGTGATATGTTGATATGGTGATATGTTGATATGGTGATATGGTAATATGTTGATATGGTGATATGGTGATATGGTGATATGTTGATATGTTGATATGGTGATATGTTGATATGTTGATATGGTAATATGTTGACATGGTGATATGGTGATATGTTGATATGGTAATATGTTGACATGGTGATATGGTGATATGGTAATATGTTGATATGGTGATATGGTAATATGTTGATATGGTGATATGTTGATATGTTGATATGGTAATATGTTGACATGGTGATATGGTGATATGTTGATATGGTAATATGTTGACATGGTGATATGGTGATATGTTGATATGGTAATATGTTGACATGGTGATATGGTAATATGTTGATATGGTGATATGGTGATATGGTAATATGGTGATATGGTAATATGTTGATATGGTGATATGTTGATATGTTGATATGGTAATATGTTGACATGGTGATATGGTGATATGGTGATATGGTAATATGTTGATATGGTGATATGTTGATATGTTGATATGGTAATATGTTGACATGGTGATATGGTGATATGTTGATATGGTAATATGTTGACATGGTGATATGGTGATATGGTAATATGTTGATATGGTGATATGGTGATATGTTGATATGGTGATATGGTGATATGTTGATATGGTAATATGTTGACATGGTGATATGGTGGTATGGTAATATGTTGATATGGTGATATGGTGATATGTTGAAATGTTGATATGGTAATATGTTGATATGGTGATATGTTGATATGGTGATATGGTAATATGTTGATAGGGTGATTTGTTGATATGGTGATATGTTGATATGTTGATATGGTGATATGTTGATATGTTGATATGGTAATATGTTGACATGGTGATATGGTGATATGTTGATATGGTAATATGTTGACATGGTGATATGGTGATATGGTAATATGTTGATATGGTGATATATATATATGGTAATATGTTGATATGGTGATATGTTGATATGTTGATATGGTAATATGTTGACATGGTGATATGGTGATATGTTGATATGGTAATATGTTGACATGGTGATATGGTGATATGTTGATATGGTGATATGGTGATATGTTGATATGGTAATATGTTGACATGGTGATATGGTGATATGTTGATATGGTAATATGTTGACATGGTGATATGGTGATATGGTAATATGTTGATATGGTGATATGGTGATATGGTAATATGTTGATATGGTGATATGTTGATATGTTGATATGGTGATATGTTGATATGTTGATATGGTAATATGTTGACATGGTGATATGGTGGTATGGTAATATGTTGATATGGTGATATGGTGATATGGTAATATGGTGATATGGTAATATGTTGATATGGTGATATGTTGATATGTTGATATGGTAATATGTTGACATGGTGATATGGTGATATGTTGATATGGTAATATGTTGACATGGTGATATGGTGATATGGTAATATGTTGATATGGTGATATGGTGATATGGTGATATGGTAATATGGTGATATGTTGATATGGTAATATGTTGACATGGTGATATGGTGATATGGTAATATGTTGATATGGTGATATGGTGATATGGTGACATGGTGATATGGTAATATGTTGATATGGTGATATGGTGATATGTTGACATGGTGATATGGTAATATGTTGACATGGTGATATGGTGATATGGTAATATGTTGATATGGTGATATGCTTCAGTTTGCTGCCATATGACTGCTGTCACATTTGTCTCCAGCGAAGGTACAATAGATCTAAAAACAATTGTAATTTATTTTTTAAATCCCCTGATCAAATCTGCTTACTGAGTTACCGCTCGTATCAACAGCTCTTATTAAGATGGAAATTACAGTGTCTGGAGAATGGTGTTATTTCTATCAGAAAAAAAGAAAGTAGATATTGTTCACCTTGGAACCGGCAGGTTCAAATGAAATCGAATCAAATGTTATTGGTCACATACACATGGTTAGCAGATGTTATTGGTCACATACACATGGTTAACAGATGTTATTGGTCACATACACATGGTTAGCAGATGTTATTGGTCACATACACGTGTTCAGCAGATGTTATTGGTCACATACACATGGTTAGCAGATGTTATTGGTCACATACACATGGTTAACAGATGTTATTGGTCACATACACGTGGTTAACAGATGTTATTGGTCACATACACATGGTTACCAGATGTTATTGGTCACATACACATGGTTAACAGATGTAATTGGTCACATACGTGGTTAACAGATGTTATTGGTCACATACACGTGGTTAACAGATGTTATTGGTCACATACACATGGTTAGCAGATGTTATTGGTCACATACACATGGTTAACAGATGTTATTGGTCACATACACATGGTTAGCAGATGTTATTGGTCACATACACATGGTTGGATGTTATTGGTCACATACACAGATGTTATTGGTCAGTTACATGGTTAGCAGATGTTATTGGTCACATACACATGGTTAGCAGATGTTATTGGTCACATACACATGGTTAGCAGATGTTATTGGTCACATACACATGGTTAGCAGATGTTATTGGTCACAACACGTGTTCAGCAGATGTTATTGGTCACATACACGTGGTTAGCAGATGTTATTGGTCACATACACATGGTTAACAGATGTTATTGGTCACATACACATGGTTAGCAGATGTTATTGGTCACATACACATGGTTAACAGATGTTATTGGTCACATACACGTGTTCAGCAGATGTTATTGGTCACATACACATGGTTAACAGATGTTATTGGTCACAGACACGTGTTCAGCAGATGTTATTGGTCACATACACGTGTTCAGCAGATGTTATTGGTCACATACACATGGTTAACAGATGTTATTGGTCACATACACATGGTTAACAGATGTAATTGGTCACATACACATGGTTAGCAGATGTTATTGGTCACATACACATGGTTAGCAGATGTTATTGGTCACATACACATGGTTAGCAGATGTTATTGGTCACATACACATGGTTAGCAGATGTTATTGGTCACATACACATGGTTAGCAGATGTTATTGGTCACATACACATGGTTAACAGATGTTATTGGTCACATACACATGGTTAGCAGATGTTATTGGTCACATACACATGGTTAACAGATGTATTGGTCACATACACATGGTTAACAGATGTTATTGGTCACATACATATGGTTACCAGATGTTATTGGTCACATACACATGGTTAACAGATGTTATTGGTCACATACACATGGTTAACAGATGTAATTGGTCACATACACATGGTTAGCAGATGTTATTGGTCACATACACATGGTTAACAGATGTAATTGGTCACATACACATGGTTAGTAGATGTTATTGGTCACATACACATGGTTAACAGATGTTATTGGTCACATACACATGGTTAACAGATGTAATTGCGCATGTAGCGAACGCTTCTGCTTGTAGCTCCGACAGTAATAATCTAACAAGTAATATCTAACAGATTACACAACATAAACCCAATACACACCAATCTAAGTACAAATGAATTAAGACTATATACATATGGATGAGCGATGTCAGAGCGGAACAGTAGAACAGTATAGAAAAGCCGTATATACATATGAGATGAGTAATGCATAGACTAAGATACAGTAGAACAGTATAGAAAAGCCGTATATACATATGAGATGAGTAAGCATAGACTAAGATACAGTAGAATAGTATAGAAAACAGTATGTATATATATATATATATATATATGAGATGAGTAATGCATAGACTAAGATACTGTAGAATAGTATAGAAAACAGTATGTATATATATATATATATATATATATGAGATGAGTAACGCATAGACTAAGATACTGTATCACCATATCACCATGTCAACATATTACCATATCACCATGTCAACATATTACCATATCAACATATTACCATATCACCATGTCAACATATTACCATATCAACATATCACCATATCACCATATCAACATATTACCATATCACCATGTCAACATATTACCATATCAACATATCAACATATCACCATATCAACATATCAACATATCACCATATCAACAAATCACCCTATCAACATATTACCATATCACCATATCAACATATCACCATATCAACATATTACCATATCAACATTTCAACATATCAACATATCACCATATCAACATATTACCATATCAACATTTCAACATATCAACATATCAACAACATATTACCATATCAACATATTACCATATCACCATGTCAACATATTACCATATCACCATATCACCATATCACCATATCACCATATCACCATGTCAACATATTACCATATCAACATATCACCATATCACCATGTCAACATATTACCATATCAACATATCACCATATCACCATGTCAACATATTACCATATCAACATATTACCATATCACCATATTACCATATCACCATATCACCATATCAACATATTACCATATCACCATATCACCATGTCAACATATTACCATATCAACATATCACCATATCACCATGTCAACATATTACCATATCAACATATCAACATATCACCATATCAACATATTACCATATCACCATATTACCATATCACCATATCAACATATCAACATATCAACATATCAACATATCAACATATCAACGATATTACCATATCACAATATCACCATATCACCATGTCAACATATTACCATATCAACCATATCACCATATCAACAAATCACCCTATCAACATATTACCATATCACCATATCAACATATCACCATATCAACATATTACCATATCAACATTTCAACATATCAACATATCAACATATCAACAACCTATTACCATATCAACATATCAACATATTACCATATCACCATATCAACATATTACCATATCACCATATCAACATATCAACATATCAACATATCAACATATCACCATATCAACATATTACCATATCACCATATCAACATATTAACATTTTACCATATCAACATATCACCATATCAACAAATCACCCTATCAACATTTCAACATATTACCATATTACCATATCAACAACATATCACCATATCACCATATCAACATCACCTTTCCCACAGTGAAGTTTATTACAATGCTGGCCGTTTGACTTGAAAGTGTGAAATTTGGACACCCAAGCTATACCCTTCTGTAGCCAAGCGCAACATGACCATATTGAACGTATTGTTGTCAAACCTACTATGTTGATTTGAGAATGTTTTAATTATATGCCTGGCTTTTCACAGTATTTACAAAAAAGAAAATGGTACTTATGATAAATATTAGTCACTATCGGTTATAGCCACCGCCAGTTATAGTCACATACATGTATAACTGTCACTGACTTTAGTGTTAGTTTCCATTATCAATCAGTCACATTGATTGGTTTATAAATACATTTGATTGATTATTCGTTTCCTTACATTTTGCATCTTTCCATTATCAATCAATCAAATGTGTAAATACATTTGATTGATTGGTTTATAAATTCATTTGATTGATTATTCCATTACATTGTTTACCTTTCTTTCCTCTGTCACGTTAGTGTGGTTGTGCCTGAGGATCGCTAGCAACAATGGATCATATTAGGCTAACGTATAACAAGTTGGACAATCATTTGGGACATCCTATATGAATCATTATTGGAACTCAGACCATAGGTAGCAGTTTAAACCTGGAGCCTGGCACACGGGTCCTCGACCAATGAGCCCGTTGGACACAGTTCCCTCATTAGAATACCGTTCAACCACTACAGTACTCTATTCTCACCTTCCAATATTTCATGGATTTAATTTTTGAATATTTATTTAACCTTTGTTTAACTAGGCAAGTCAGTTACAAATTCTTATTTTCAATGACAGCCTAGGAACAGTGGGTTAACTGCCTGTTCAAGGGCAGAATAACAGATTTGGACCTTGTCAGCTCGGGGGTTTGAACTTGCAACCTTCTGGTGACTAGTCCAACACTAGGCTACCCTGCCGCCCCATAAGACAACTCTCAGAATGAATAAAGCTACTGAACAAAGATATGAACACAACATACAACTATGTCAAATATTTTACTGAGTTACACTTCATATTTGAAAATCAGACAATTAAAATAAATTAATTTGGTCCTAAGCTGTGGATTTCACATGACTGGAAATATACATATGCATCTTGTTGGTCACAGATACCTTAAAATAAAATATAAATAGGGGTGTGGATCAGAAAACCAGTCAGTATCTGGTGTGACCACCATTTGCCTCATGCAGCGCAACTCTTCTCCTTCACATAGAGTTGATCAGGCTGTTGATTGTGGCCTGTGGAATGTTGTCCCACTCCTCTTCAATGGCTGTGCGAAGTTGCTGCATATTGGCGGGAACTGGAACATGCTGTCGTACACGTCAATCCAGAGCATCCCGAACATGCTCAATGGATGACATGTCTGGTAACTATGCAGGCCATGGAAGAACAGGGAAATGATCAGCTTTCAGGAATTGTGTCCAGATCCTGGCAACATGGGGCGGTGGATTATCATGCTGAAACATGAGTTGGTGGATGAATGGCACGACAATGGGCCTCAGGATCTCGTCACGGCGTGTCTGTGCATTCAAATTGCCATAGATAAATTGCAATTGTATTTGTTATTCACGGCGTGGACATCAGCAAACCGGCCGCCCACACGACATCATACTCGCTGTCTGCCATCTGCCCAGGACAGTTGAAACCAGGATTCATCCATGAAGAGCTGATTTCTCCAGCGTGCCAGTGGCCATCGAAGGAGAGCATTCGCCCACTGAAATAGGTTACAACGCCGAACTGCAGTCAGGTCAAGACCTTGGTAACTTGGTAAGGATGACGAGCACGCAGATGAGCTTTCCTGAAACAGTTTCTGACAGTTTGTGCACAAATTCCTCGGTTGTCTAAACCCACAGTTTCATCTCAGACCAGGCTGGCGTGGTTACTCGTGGTCTGTGGTTGTCCGGTTGGACCTACCACCAAATTCTCTAAAACAACGTTGGAGGCTCCTTATGATAGAGAAATTGACATTCAATTCTCTGGCAACAGCTCTGACGGACATTTTTGCAGTCGGCATGCAATTGCACACTCCCTCAAAACTTCAGACATCTGTGGCATTGTGTTGTGTAACACAACTGCACATTTTAGAGTGGCCTTTTATTGTCTCCAGCACAAGGTGCACCTGTGTAATGATCATTCTGTTGAATCAGCTTCTTGATATGCCACACCTGTCAGGTGGATGGATTATCTTGGCCAAGGAGAAATGCTCACTAACAGGGATATAGACACATTTGTGCACACAATTATAGAGAAATAAGCTTGTTGTGGATATGGAACATTTCTGGGATATTTTATTTCAGCAAATCAAACATGGGACCAACACTTTACTTGTTGTGTTTATATCTTTGTTCAGTGGTATGTGTTGTGTCAAGGCTCACCGAACCAGTTTATTATTCATAAATACTTAATATAACTCAAAATAATACACAAGATCAGAATATTTTTTTATAATACCAATTGGTGCTGAAAAGGAGATGAATATGTATATATTTGTATTTGCATGGCTTTCTGTCATTGATACATAATATTCTGATCTGTTCTCTCCACAAATTATATTCTAGTGAACCTGTCACAACAAAAAAATTGTAATTTAAGGAACACCAAATTTAAAGGATAAAGGCTTTGGATAAATGAACTGAAAACTGCATTGTATTGCACAATGCACCATCCGGGGGTCAAACCACCTGCCCTCCATGACACCTACAGCACCCGATGTCACAGGAAGGCCAAAAAGATCATCAAGGACAACAACCACCCGAGCCACTGCCTGTTCACCCCGCTATCATCCAGAAGGCGAGGTCAGTACAGGTGCATCAAAGCTGGGACCGAGAGACTGAAAAACAGCTTCCATCTCAAGGCCATCAGACTGCTAAATAGCAATCACTAACTCAGAGAGGCTGCTGCCTACATTGAGACCCAATCACTTGCCACTTTAATAAATGGATCACTATTCACTTTAAACAATTCCACTTTAAATAATGACACTTTACTAATGTTTACATATCTTACATTACTCATATCACACGTATATACTGTCTTTTATACCATCTACTGCACCTTCCCTATGCCACTCGACCATCTCTCATCCATATACTTATATGTACATATTCTCATTCACCCCTTTATATTTGTGTGTATTAGGTTGTTGTTAAGGAATTGTGACATGTTAGATATTACTGCACTGTCAGAACTAGAAGCACAAGCATTTTGCTACTCTCGCATTAAAATCTGCTACCATCTGATATCATGTGTATCTGACCAATACAATTTGATTTGATTTGATTAATACTCCACGAGAAAATCTGTTCTCCAGCATGTTGGAGGGTTTTCAGCGATTGAATTACATTTATTCAGCAAGCGCCAGGTAACGACACCTGCAAAGCCCATTACTCCACTTGTTTAAGAAGGCGTGGCTAAGAGCGGTCTACAAGTCTGAGTACAAACTACTGACGTGTTTAAGAAGGCGTGGCTAAGAGCGGTCTACAAGTCTGAGTACAAACTACTGACGTGTTTAAGAAGGCGTGGCTAAGAGCGGTCTACAAGTCTGAGTACAAACTACTGACGTGTTTAAGAAGGCGTGGCTAAGAGAGGTCTACAAGTCTGAGTACAAACTACTGACGTGTTTAAGAAGGCGTGGCTAAGAGCGGTCTACAAGTCTGAATCAGGCTAGAGGGGATTTCCGGTGAAAATAAAATAGCATAAAATTAAATTGACATTTTAACCTTTTATTTACATATCCCGCTAGTTACATAAAACATAATATTTAAAGTTTTCCCCTGGTTACATAAAATTTTACATTTTCTAAGCAGGCACTCCCAGTGTCTCTCTCTCTCTCTCTCTCTCTCTCTTCATAGAGCACATCTTGCCTCCAGACTCTTGGACCGTCTCCCTTCCAAACACCCACGTATGTACAGCACTGGCTCTCCAGCTCAAATTATACAGGCAGAGACAAACAAGTACTTGAACAGATTAACAGAGCCTCTCCAAACCAAGTCCTATCTAAAGCATGTAAGATGTCCACTCTTCCACGCAACACGGAAGAGCTCTTGCTGATCGAACCCACATCTAATGATTGTATATTTATCAGTTAGTCATATATATATATATATATATATATATATATATATATATATATATGTACATCATAAATCCAACTTTTGAATCCTGTTTGGTATTCATTGGTTGTGACTTGTCACTGTAATAAGGACTCGGAGGAGATTGAGATCGGTGCATTAGTTTTAATGGCCTTTTCCTTTCTGTTTGTTATGGCTATTTGTTGGACCTGACCAGATGCTAATCAGGAGGATTCTGATTGGTTCCTTCCTTTTGTCTTTGTTGTTGTTGTTGTTGTTGTTGTTGTTGTTGTTGTTGTTGTTGTTGCTGTTGTTGCTGTTGGTGGTGGTGGTATTGTTGTTTTATTCTCCTCCAAGGTTAGCTCAGGGTTAAAGCAGAAACACAGACCGAAGTTCCAGCAGCAATAATAATATCACATTGCCAGAGTGTCAAGTCGCTAGCTGGCTGCTAAAATTAAAGCTTTAATTAACATTTCCCTTTTTTTGAGAGCGAGGTTTTATTACCAGACGAAGACGAGTCCCCGGGGGGTGATTTCACAATCGTTACTCTAAAATGGCAGCAATGTCCCTCTTGTTTTAATGGTAACACGGGACAACCTTGTTATTTACTTCAAAAACTTGGAATGATACTTTTCTACACAGGATAGCCACGCAGAAAATCTACTGTATTTACTTTTTTTTTTTTAACTAAACAAGTATTTGTAGGTTTCCTTAAGACAGACACTTCAGCAGCCTACTCAATTGCCTGTACACCTGTGTCATGTCCACTGTAGCACAGGGACAAAAATAGGTTAAAGTCTCTCAGGTAACGTACTTGTGTTTTACCTCTATAGCCCCGGATGGGTCTGAATTGCATTGCCAGTTCTCCTGTGCTGTGAATTGCCTAGGTGTCTGTTGGGACTGAATCCAAAAATGGCACCATATCCCCTATGTAGTGCACTACTTTTGACCAAAACTGGTCAAAAGTAGTGCACACTATAAGGAATAGGTTACAATTTGGGAAAAAGTTCGGTGTCTCTGTGTCAGTACACTGGTGCTGCACTCGTTGTCCCCTCAGATCCTTCTATTGAATCAGCTGTCATTGAATTACACACTCAACAACTCGCCTGTAGATAGCTTCTGTCAAATACAGAGTTATGGCCCCTGCAGTTCTCTCTCTAAACTCCCGTAAACTCTCTCTAAACTCTCTCTGTAAACTCTTTATAATCTCTTAAACTCTCTATAAAGAGAGAGGATATTCCTCTCAGAGGACAGGGTGTTAACATCACTCATAATATCCCAACATTTCTATTAAACTGCCTTAAACTAGATGAGAAGGCAAGTGATATATATCCACCTTCCATACTGTAATACAGGTCAACATGCCTTGTTAGAACCAGGACATCATCTCACAACCTTTAGTACACTATGTGACATATAACTAAGATAAAAGCTAAGGCGACATACAACTATGCTATAATGACGCCATGCTGTGTTGTGTAATGGGTCAAATTCTGTTCAGTACATTATTGATCTATAATAAAAAAATAAAATAAAATTTCCTGGATCATTATTGCTATGCTTACTGTCATCCGGGGATATGCCAGAGCCATGACAGTTTAATTAGACAACAGGATCAAAGGATTCAAGCTAAATAGACATGTAGCATTAGCGACATGTAGCATTAGCGACATGTACCATTAGCGACATGTGGCATTAGCGACATGTAGCATTAGCGACATGTGGCATTAGCGACATGTAGCATTAGCGACATGTAGCATTAGCGACATGTAGCATTAGCGACATGTAGCATTAGCGACATGTGGCATTAGCGACATGTAGCATTAGCGACATGTAGCATTAACACAACGTTTTGATATCTTTTAAGAGATGTTTTGCCACCCTGGTGTAATTGATTTATGACTATTTGTTAGCATGTGTCCCAAATAACAACCCTATTCTCTATATAGTGTGCTACTTTTGGAGCAGATCTCTCTCGGCCCTAGTTTTTTTTTAAAAGAGTGCACTGCCTAGGGGATACAGCGTGGTGGCGTTTGGGATGCGCGCCCCAGTATTGACTGACTAAAAGCCAAACCATTGGGATGCGCCCGTAGTATTGACTGACTAAAAGCCAAACCATTGGGATGCGCCCGTAGTATTGACTGACTAAAAGCCAAACCATTCTGTAGCTGGTCACATCTTGTGGACTGGGTTAATAGTATACAGCTACTATAATAGGAGAATACTGGTATTATTGTAGGAGAATACTGGTATTATTATAGGAGAATAATGGTATTATTATAGGAGAATACTGGTATTGGAGAATACTGGTATAGGAGAATACTGGTATTATTGTAGGAGAATACTGATACTATTATAGGAGAATACTGGTATTATTATAGGAGAATACTGGTATAGGTGAATACTGGTACTATTATAGGAGAATACTGGTACTATTATAGGAGAATACTGGTATTATTATTGGAGAATACTGGTATTATTATTGGAGAATACTGGTATTATTATAGGAGAATACTGGTATTATTATAGGAGAATACTGGTATTATTATAGGAGAATACTGGTATTATTATAGGAGAATACTATTATTGGAGAATACTATTATAGGAGAATACTGGTATTATTATAGGAGAATGCTATTATAGGATAATACTGGTACTATTATAGGATAATACTGGTACTATTATAGGAGAATACTGGTACTATTATAGGAGAATACTATTATTGGAGAATACTGGTATTATTATAGGAGAATACTGGTATTATTATAGGAGAATACTGGTACTATTATAGGAGAATACTGGTACTATTATAGGAGAATACTATTATTGGAGAATACTGGTATTATTATAGGAGAATACTGGTATTATTATAGGAGAATACTGGTATTATTATAGGAGAATACTGGTACTATTATAGGAGAATACTATTATAGGAGAATACTGGTATTATTATAGGAGAATACTATTATAATTATAGGAGAATACTGGTATTATTATAGGAGAATACTAGTTCTATTATAGGAGAATACTGGTATTATTATAGGAGAATACTGGTATTATTATAGGAGAATACTGGTATTATTATAGGAGAATACTGGTACTATTATAGGAGAATACTGATACTATTATAGGATAATACTGGTATTATTATAGGAGAATACTGGTACTATTATAGGAGAATACTGGTACTATTATAGGAGAATACTGGTATTATTATAGGAGAATATGGGTACTATTATAGGAGAATACTGGTATTATTATAGGAGAATACTGGTATTATTATAGGAGAATACTGGTACTATTATAGGAGAATACTGGTATTATTATAGGAGAATACTGGTACTATTATAGGAGAATTCTGGTATTATTATAGGAGACTACTGGTACTATTATAGGAGAATACTGGTATTATTATAGGAGAATACTGGTACTATTATAGGAGAATACTGGTATTATTATAGGAGAATACTGGTATTATTATAGGAGAATACTGGCATTATTATAGGAGAATACTGGTACTATTATGGGAGAATACTGGTATTATTATAGGAGAATACTGGCATTATTATAGGAGATACTGGTACTATTATAGGAGAATACTGTAATAGGAGAATACTGGTATTATTGTAGGAGAATACTGGTATAGGAAAAAATTCTGGTGTTATTATAGGAGATACTGGTACTATTATAGGAGATACTGGTATTATTATAGGAGAACACTATTATAGGAGAATACTTCATCCCTCATGACCTTAAATGACATGCTCCAATACTCCTATCTGTGCCTAAATTCGGTACTTTTTTAGAAAGTATTTATAATAGTATGTGAGTGGATCCTAAATGACACCCTTTCCCCTTTTTAAAGTGTGCTACTTTTGAACAGAGCCCCGTGGGACCGTCTCAAGAGTCGTGTGCTACCCAGGGAGCAGTGTGTCATACGAGCGTCGCGTCGTCATTTCAACACCCTCAGCGCGTAGCTGATTGAACCCAACAACCTATTTATCCCACCTAAATATACCGTTGCTCTTTTCTTCACATCACCCTTTTGTGTGTCAAGTGTCAGGTGTTCGCTTGTGTATTTTCTCTCTAAACAACATCCATAATGAAGGACCTTATTTGTGTTTAAATGTGCCCAAACCCAGCGCTGTGTGAGAGTTTCCTGATGGCGATACTGTGGGCTATGTTTAATTAGAGATTGAAATAAAACCTACGAGAAAACATGTTATAAAATGGAAGGCCCACAGGCCCCTTAGTCTGAACGATTACTCATAAACTGTGAGTTTGTAAGTATGCATAAAATCTGTCGGGAAATCTTCAATCATCAAGTTCCCTGCTCAACTTTCCTCTTTACGAAGCTGATGAACTAGAACCTTTTGTGAGTACCTAAAAAACAAAACATGGTCAAGTTGAATCAGCACCACAGGCGTGAAATGCCATATTCCTTTTGCCAGTCTCTCGGGTAGAGGATGAATGCAAATGATGGGTCCTCTTCAAGTTGAATTCCTGATCTACTGCAATGCTGCCTGTGTGATGAATTGAATAACAGAAGTCAATTGGTTTTTGGAGAAAAAAAAATGTACTATTCTATGAACATTGCCACCCACACAGGGGAGTGAGAATCTCCTCTTAGCTTACTTCACCTGTCAATGTGTCCTGATTATATTAGATGGGGACTGGGGGGCATGTGTCCCTGCTATGTTGGTTGGGGACGGGGGGGGCATGTGTCCCTGCTATATTGGTTGGTGACGGGAGGCCGTTGTTAAGCACTGTGTGACAAAGTAAAGGGCAAGAGGTACCTATTCACTTGGGGATTGGCTGTTATCTCCTAACCAGGCAAAACAGCTGCTGTGGGAGACAGGAAGGAGGAAGAGAGAGGACGTGGGTCTTATGTATGTGTCAACTAAAAGAGGAAGGGTATATTCGTTCCAAATGGCACTCTATTCCCTAGGGCCCTGGCCTAAAGTAGTGCACTATGTAGGGAATAGAGTGCCATAGGGCCCTGATCTAAAGTAGTGCACTATATAGGGAATAGAGTGCCATAGGACCCTGGTCTAAAGTAGTGCATTACATAGGGAATAGGGTGCCATAGGGCTCTGGTCTAAAGTAGTGCATTACATAGGGAATAGGGTACCATAGGGCCCTGGTCTAAAGTAGTGCACTACATAGGGAATAGGGTTCCATAGGGCCCAGGTCTAAAGTAGTGCATTACAGGGGGAATATAGTGTCATTTGGGACTCAGTTATAGTCCTCAATGCGTATGGAAAATAGGTTCATGTTTCTTTAAATGAAGCCAATCCCATTCTAATGGAGTCATTCAGCTGGATTGACATGGCTTTTCCTTTGGCCAAGAAGCTACATCCAAGGAAAGCCCTCCGCTGAGAGTGAGTTCACAACTGATCATAAAGCACGGAAACCCAAGCCACCTGTATTAAAAGGGAAGGAAGCACACATGTCCAGGTCCGTTATATCCTGAAGAGTCATGGTATAAAAGTACACGATCAAAGGGGACACATGGCAAATTACCTGTCAGTGTACATATTGGTGAATTATAAGCAGGTTGTTACTGTATTACTGAGACGGTAACACACTGTGTGCAGTATATGGAGGAATTTAGGCTCAATTACGATTAGAAATGTTACCAGGGGTAATTATTTACCAATCATACATGGTCACATGTCCTCTTTCACGTAACCTGACACCAGGGGGCGGAGAGATTCAGAGTGTGGATGAGACACCCAGGGGGCGGAGAGATTCAGAGTGTGGATGAGACACCAGGGGCTGGAGAGATTCAGAGTGTGGATGAGACACCAGGGGCTGGAGAGATTCAGAGTGTGGATGAGACACCAGGGGCTGGAGAGATTCAGAGTGTGGATGAGACACCAGGGGCTGGAGAGATTCAGAGTGTGGATGAGACACCAGGGGCTGGAGAGATTCAGAGTGTGGATGAGACACCAGGGGCTGGAGAGATTCAGAGTGTGGATGAGACACCAGGGGCTGGAGAGATTCAGAGTGTGGATGAGACACCAGGGGCTGGAGAGATTCAGAGTGTGGATGAGACACCAGGGGCTGGAGAGATTCAGAGTGTGGATGAGACACCAGGGGCTGGAGAGATTCAGAGTGTGGATGAGACACCAGGGGGCTGGAGAGATTCAGAGTGTGGATGAGACACCAGGGGCTGGAGAGATTCAGAGTGTGGATGAGACACCAGGGGCTGGAGAGATTCAGAGTGTGGATGAGACACCAGGGGCTGGAGAGATTCAGAGTGTGGATGAGACACCAGGGGCTGGAGAGATTCAGAGTGTGGATGAGACACCAGGGGCTGGAGAGATTCAGAGTGTGGATGAGACACCAGGGGCTGGAGAGATTCAGAGTGTGGATGAGACACCAGGGGGCTGGAGAGATTCAGAGTGTGGATGAGACACCAGGGGCTGGAGAGATTCAGAGTGTGGATGAGACACCAGGGGCTGGAGAGATTCAGAGTGTGGATGAGACACCAGGGGGCTGGAGAGATTCAGAGTGTGGATGAGACACCAGGGGCTGGAGAGATTCAGAGTGTGGATGAGACACCAGGGGGCTGGAGAGATTCAGAGTGTGGATGAGACACCAGGGGGCTGGAGAGATTCAGAGTGTGGATGAGACACCAGGGGCTTGAGAGATTCAGAGTGTGGATGAGACACCTAGGTGGCTGGAGAGATTCAGAGTGTGGATGAGACACCATGGGGCTGGAGAGACTCCGAGTGTGGATGAGACACCAGGGGGCTGGAGAGATTCAGAGTGTGGATGAGACACCAGGGGGCTGGAGAGATTCAGAGTGTGGATGAGACACCAGGGGGCTGGAGAGATTCAGAGTGTGGATGAGACACCAGGGGCTGGAGAGATTCAGAGTGTGGATGAGACACCAGGGGGCTGGAGAGATTCAGAGTGTGGATGAGACACCAGGGGCTGGAGAGATTCAGAGTGTGGATGAGACACCAGTGGCTGGAGAGATTCAGAGTGTGGATGAGACACCAGGGGCTGGAGAGATTCAGAGTGTGGATGAGACTCCAGGGGCTGGAGCAATTCAGAGTGTGGATGAGACACCAGGGGCTGGAGAGATAGATTCAGAGTGTGGATGAGACACCAGGGGCTGGAGAGATAGATTCAGAGTGTGGATGAGACACCAGGGGCTGGAGAGATTCAGAGTGTGGATGGGACACCAGGGGCTGGAGAGATTGAGAGTGTGGATGAGACACCAGGGGCTGGAGAGATTCAGAGTGTGGATGAGACACCAGGGGCTGGAGAGATTCAGAGTGTGGATGAGACACCAGGGGCTGGAGAGATTCAGAGTGTGGATGGGACACCAGGGTCTGGAGAGATTCAGAGTGTGGATGAGACACCAGGGGCTGGAGAGATTCAGAGTGTGGATGAGACACCAGGGGCTGGAGAGATTCAGAGTGTGGATGAGACACCAGGGGGCTGGAGAGATTCAACCTATACAACCTCTATATAACAGTCTCCTGCTCCAACCTATATAACCTCTATATAACAGTCTCCTGCTCCAACCTCTATAACCTCTATATAACAGTCCCCTTCTCCAACCTCTATATGTATATAATAGTCTCCTGCTCCAACCTCTATATGTATATAATAGTCTCCTGCTCCAACCTCTATATGTATATATTAGTCTCCTGCTCCAACCTCTATATGTATATAATAGTCTCCTGCTCCAACCTCTATATGTATGTAATAGTCTCCTGCTCCAACCTCTATATGTATATAACAGTCTCCTGCTCCAACCTCTATATGTATATAATAGTCTCCTGCTCCAACCTCTATCACCTCTATATAATAGTCTCCTGCTCCAACCTCTATATGTATGTATTAGTCTCCTGCTCCAACCTCTATATGTATGTAATAGTCTCCTGCTCCAACCTCTATAACCTCTATATAATAGTCTCCTGCTCCAACCTCTATATGTATGTATTAGTCTCCTGCTCCAACCTCTATATGTATGTAATAGTCTCCTGCTCCAACCTCTATAACCTCTATATAACAGTCTCCTGCTCCAACCTCTATATGTATATAATAGTCTCCTGCTCCAACCTCTATAACCTCTATATAACAGTCTCCTGCTCCAACCTCTATATGTATATAATAGTCTCCTGCTCCAACCTCTATAACCTCTATATAACAGTCTCCTGCTCCAACCTCTATAACCTCTATATAACAGTCCCCTGCTCCAACCTCTATATGTATATAATAGTCTCCTGCTCCAACCTCTATAACCTCTATATAACAGTCCCCTGCTCCAACCTCTATATGTATATAATAGTCTCCTGCTCCAACCTCTATATGTATATAATAGTCTCCTGCTCCAACCTCTATAACCTCTATATAACAGTCCCCTGCTCCAACCTCTATAACCTCTATATAACAGTCTCCTGCTCCAACCTCTATAACCTCTATATAACAGTCCCCTGCTCCAACCTCTATCACCTCTATATAACAGTCTCCTGCTCCAACCTCTATATGTATATAATAGTCCCCTGCTCCAACCTCTATAACCTCTATATAACAGTCCCCTGCTCCAACCTCTATCACCTCTATATAACAGTCCCCTGCTCCAACCTCTATATGTATATAATAGTCTCCTGCTCCAACCTCTATATGTATATAACAGTCTCCTGCTCCAACCTCTATATGTATATAATAGTCTCCTGCTCCAACCTCTATCACCTCTATATAACAGTCTCCTGCTCCAACCTCTATATGTATATAATAGTCTCCTGCTCCAACCTCTATATGTATATAATAGTCTCCTGCTCCAACCTCTATAACCTCTATATAACAGTCTCCTGCTCCAACCTCTATCACCTCTATATAATAGTCTCCTGCTCCAACCTCTATATGTATATAATAGTCTCCTGCTCCAACCTCTATAACCTCTATATAACAGTCTCCTGCTCCAACCTCTATCACCTCTATATAATAGTCTCCTGCTCCAACCTCTATATGTATATAATAGTCTCCTGCTCCAACCTCTATATGTATATAATAGTCTCCTGCTACAACCTCTATATGTATATAATAGTCTCCTGCTCCAACCTCTATATGTATATAATAGTCTCCTGCTCCAACCTCTATCACCTCTATATAATAGTCCCCTGCTCCAACCTATATAACCTCTATATAACAGTCTCCTGCTCCAACCTCTATATGTATATAATAGTCTCCTGCTCCAACCTATATATGTATATAATAGTCTCCTGCTCCAACCTCTATCACCTCTATATAACAGTCCCCTGCTCCAACCTCTATAACCTCTATATAACAGTCTCCTGCTCCAACCTCTATAACCTCTATATAACAGTCTCCTGCTCCAACCTCTATATGTATATAATAGTCTCCTGCTCCAACCTCTATCACCTCTATATAACAGTGTCCTGCTCCAACCTCTATAACCTCTATATAATAGTCCCCTGCTCCAACCTCTATATGTATATAATAGTCCCCTGCTCCAACCTCTATATGTATATAATAGTCTCCTGCTCCAACCTCTATAACCTCTATATAACAGTCTCCTGCTCCAACCTCTATATGTATATAATAGTCTCCTGCTCCAACCTCTATCACCTCTATATAACAGTCTCCTGCTCCAACCTCTATATGTATATAATAGTCTCCTGCTCCAACCTCTATAACAGTCTCCTCTATATGTATATAACAGTCTCCTGCTCCAACCTCTATATGTATATAATAGTCTCCTGCTCCAACCTCTATCACCTCTATATAACAGTCTCCTGCTCCAACCTCTATATGTATATAATAGTCTCCTGCTCCAACCTCTATCACCTCTATATAATAGTCTCCTGCTCCAACCTCTATATGTATGTATTAGTCTCCTGCTCCAACCTCTATATGTATGTATTAGTCTCCTGCTCCAACCTCTATATGTATATAATAGTCTCCTGCTCCAACCTCTATATGTATATAATAGTCCCCTGCTCCAACCTATATATGTATATATTAGTCTCCTGCTCCAACCTCTATCACCTCTATATAATAGTCTCCTGCTCCAACCTCTATATGTATGTATTAGTCTCCTGCTCCAACCTCTATATGTATGTATTAGTCTCCTGCTCCAACCTCTATATGTATATAATAGTCTCCTGCTCCAACCTCTATATGTATATAATAGTCTCCTGCTCCAACCTCTATAACCTCTATATAACAGGCCCCTGCTCCAACCTCTATCACCTCTACATAACAGTCTCCTGCTCCAACCTCTATATGTATATAATAGTCCCCTGCTCCAACCTCTATAACCTCTATATAACAGTCTCCTGCTCCAACCTCTATCACCTCTACATAACAGTCTCCTGCTCCAACCTCTATATGTATATAATAGTCTCCTGCTCCAACCTCTATCACCTCTATATAATAGTCTCCTGCTCCAACCTCTATATGTATGTATTAGTCTCCTGCTCCAACCTCTATATGTATATAATAGTCTCCTGCTCCAACCTCTATATGTATATAATAGTCCCCTGCTCCAACCTCTATATGTATATAATAGTCCCCTGCTCCAACCTCTATCACCTCTATATAACAGTCTCCTGCTCCAACCTCTATATGTATATAATAGTCCCCTGCTCCAACCTCTATCACCTCTATATAACAGTCTCCTGCTCCAACCTCTATATGTATATAATAGTCCCCTGCTCCAATCTCTATATGTATATAATAGTCTCCTGCTCCAACCTCTATATGTATATAATAGTCTCCTGCTCCAACCTCTATATGTATATAATAGTCTCCTGCTCCAACCTCTATATGTATATAATAGTCCCCTGCTCCAACCTCTATATGTATATAATAGTCTCCTGCTCCAACCTCTATAACCTCTATATAACAGTCCCCTGCTCCAACCTCTATAAACTCTATATAACAGTCCCCTGCTCCAACCTCTATCACCTCTATATAATAGTCTCCTGCTCCAACCTCTATAACCTCTATATAACAGTCTCCTGCTCCAACCTCTATATGTATATAATAGTCTCCTGCTCCAACCTCTATAACCTCTATATAACAGTCTCCTGCTCCAACCTCTATAACCTCTATATAACAGTCCCCTGCTCCAACCTCTATATGTATATAATAGTCTCCTGCTCCAACCTCTATAACCTCTATATAACAGTCCCCTGCTCCAACCTCTATATGTATATAATAGTCTCCTGTTCCAACCTCTATATGTATATAATAGTCTCCTGCTCCAACCTCTATATGTATATAATAGTCCCCTGCTCCAACCTCTAATATGTATATAATAGTCTCCTGCTCCAACCTCTATCACCTCTATATAACAGTCTCCTGCTCCAACCTCTATATGTATATAATAGTCTCCTGCTCCAACCTCTATATGTATATAATAGTCTCCTGCTCCAACCTCTATATGTATATAATAGTCCCCTGCTCCAACCTCTATATGTATATAATAGTCCCCTGCTCCAACCTCTATCACCTCTATATAATAGTCTCCTGCTCCAACCTCTATATGTATATAATAGTCCCCTGCTCCAACCTCTATATGTATATAATAGTCCCCTGCTCCAACCTCTATCACCTCTATATAATAGTCTCCTGCTCCAACCTCTATCACCTCTATATAATAGTCCCCTGCTCCAACCTCTATATGTATATAATAGTCTCCTGCTCCAACCTCTATATGTATATAATAGTCCCCTGCTCCAACCTCTATATGTATATAATAGTCTCCTGCTCCAACCTCTATATGTATATAATAGTCCCCTGCTCCAACCTCTATATGTATATAATAGTCCCCTGCTCCAACCTCTATATGTATATAATAGTCCCCTGCTCCAACCTCTATCACCTCTATATAACAGTCTCCTGCTCCAACCTCTATATGTATATAATAGTCCCCTGCTCCAACCTCTATATGTATATAATAGTCCCCTGCTCCAACCTCTATCACCTCTATATAATAGTCTCCTGCTCCAACCTCTATCACCTCTATATAATAGTCCCCTGCTCCAACCTCTATATGTATATAATAGTCCCCTGCTCCAACCTCTATATGTATATAATAGTCCCCTGCTCCAACCTCTATCACCTCTATATAATAGTCTCCTGCTCCAACCTCTATCACCTCTATATAATAGTCCCCTGCTCCAACCTCTATATGTATATAATAGTCTCCTGCTCCAACCTCTATATGTATATAATAGTCCCCTGCTCCAACCTCTATATGTATATAATAGTCCCCTGCTCCAACCTCTATATGTATATAATAGTCTCCTGCTCCAACCTCTATATGTATATAATAGTCTCCTGCTCCAACCTCTATATGTATATAATAGTCTCCTGCTCCAACCTCTATATGTATATAATAGTCTCCTGCTCCAACCTCTATATGTATATAATAGTCTCCTGCTCCAACCTCTATCACCTCTATATAATAGTCCCTGCTCCAACCTATATAACCTCTATATAACAGTCTCCTGCTCCAACCTATATAACCTCTATATAACAGTCTCCTGCTCCAACCTATATATGTATATAATAGTCTCCTGCTCCAACCTCTATCACCTCTATATAATAGTCCCCTGCTCCAACCTATATAACCTCTATATAACAGTCTCCTGCTCCAACCTATATAACCTCTATATAACAGTCTCCTGCTCCAACCTCTATATGTATATAATAGTCTCCTGCTCCAACCTCTATAACCTCTATATAACAGTCTCCTGCTCCAACCTCTATCACCTCTATATAACAGTCTCCTGCTCCAACCTCTATCACCTCTATATAACAGTCTCCTGCTCCAACCTCTATATGTATATAACAGTCTCCTGCTCCAACCTCTATATGTATATAACAGTCTCCTGCTCCAACCTCTATCACCTCTATATAACAGTCTCCTGCTCCAACCTCTATAACCTCTATATAACAGTCCCCTGCTCCAACCTCTATATGTATATAATAGTCTCCTGCTCCAACCTCTATAAACTCTATATAACAGTCCCCTGCTCCAACCTCTATATGTATATAATAGTCTCCTGCTCCAACCTCTATATGTATATAATAGTCTCCTGCTCCAACCTCTATAACCTCTATATAACAGTCTCCTGCTCCAACCTCTATCACCTCTATATAACAGTCTCCTGCTCCAACCTCTATCACCTCTATATAACAGTCCCCTGCTCCAACCTCTATATGTATATAATAGTCTCCTGCTCCAACCTCTATCACCTCTATATAACAGTCCCCTGCTCCAACCTCTATATGTATATAATAGTCTCCTGCTCCAACCTCTATCACCTCTATATAACAGTCTCCTGCTCCAACCTCTATATGTATATATTAGTCTCCTGCTCCAACCTCTATCACCTCTATATAACAGTCCCCTGCTCCAACCTCTATATGTATATAACAGTCTCCTGCTCCAACCTCTATAACCTCTATATAACAGTCTCCTGCTCCAACCTCTATCACCTCTATATAATAGTCTCCTGCTCCAACCTCTATAACCTCTATATAACAGTCCCCTGCTCCAACCTCTATATGTATATAACAGTCTCCTGCTCCAACCTCTATATGTATATAATAGTCTCCTGCTCCAACCTCTATAACCTCTATATAACAGTCCCCTGCTCCAACCTCTATATGTATATAATAGTCTCCTGCTCCAACCTCTATATGTATATAACAGTCCCCTGCTCCAACCTCTATATGTATATAATAGTCTCCTGCTCCAACCTCTATCACCTCTATATAACAGTCTCCTGCTCCAACCTCTATAACCTCTATATAACAGTCTCCTGCTCCAACCTCTATCACCTCTATATAACAGTCCCCTGCTCCAACCTCTATCACCTCTATATAACAGTCCCCTGCTCCAACCTCTATATGTATATAACAGTCTCCTGCTCCAACCTCTATATGTATATAATAGTCTCCTGCTCCAACCTCTATCACCTCTATATAACAGTCTCCTGCTCCAACCTCTATCACCTCTATATAACAGTCTCCTGCTCCAACCTCTATCACCTCTATATAACAGTCCCCTGCTCCAACCTCTATCACCTCTATATAACAGTCCCCTGCTCCAACCTCTATATGTATATAACAGTCTCCTGCTCCAACCTCTATATGTATATAATAGTCTCCTGCTCCAACCTCTATAACCTCTATATAACAGTCTCCTGCTACAACCTCTATATGTATATAATAGTCCCCTGCTCCAACCTCTATAACCTCTATATAACAGTCCCCTGCTCCAACCTATATAACCTCTATATAACAGTCTCCTGCTCCAACCTCTATCACCTCTATATAACAGTCCCCTGCTCCAACCTCTATAACCTCTATATAACAGTCTCCTGCTCCAACCTCTATCACCTCTATATAACAGTCCCCTGCTCCAACCTCTATATCTATATAACAGTCCCCTGCTCCAACCTCTATAACCTCTATATAACAGTCTCCTGCTCCAACCTCTATAACCTCTATATAACAGTCCCCTGCTCCAACCTCTATCACCTCTATATAACAGTCTCCTGCTCCAACCTCTATATGTATATAATAGTCTCCTGCTCCAACCTCTATCACCTCTATATAACAGTCTCCTGCTCCAACCTCTATATGTATATAACAGTCTCCTGCTCCAACCTCTATATGTATATAATAGTCCCCTGCTCCAACCTCTATAACCTCTATATAACAGTCTCCTGCTCCAACCTCTATCACCTCTATATAACAGTCCCCTGCTCCAACCTCTATATGTATATAATAGTCTCCTGCTCCAACCTCTATATGTATATAACAGTCTCCTGCTCCAACCTCTATATGTATATAATAGTCTCCTGCTCCAACCTCTATAACCTCTATATAACAGTCCCCTGCTCCAACCTCTATATGTATATAATAGTCTCCTGCTCCAACCTCTATCACCTCTATATAACAGTCTCCTGCTCCAACCTCTATCACCTCTATATAACAGTCTCCTGCTCCAACCTCTATATGTATATAATAGTCCCCTGCTCCAACCTCTATAACCTCTATATAACAGTCTCCTGCTCCAACCTCTATCACCTCTATATAACAGTCTCCTGCTCCAACCTCTATATGTATATAATAGTCTCCTGCTCCAACCTCTATAACCTCTATATAACAGTCTCCTGCTCCAACCTCTATCACCTCTATATAACAGTCTCCTGCTCCAACCTCTATAACCTCTATATAACAGTCCCCTGCTCCAACCTCTATAACCTCTATATAACAGTCTCCTGCTCCAACCTCTATAACCTCTATATAACAGTCCCCTGCTCCAACCTCTATAACCTCTATATAACAGTCTCCTGCTCCAACCTCTATATGTATATAATAGTCTCCTGCTCCAACCTCTATATGTATGTAATAGTCTCCTGCTCCAACCTCTATAACCTCTATATAACAGGCCCCTGCTCCAACCTCTATAACCTCTATATAATAGTCTCCTGCTCCAACCTCTATAACCTCTATATAACAGGCCCCTGCTCCAACCTCTATAACCTCTATATAATAGTCTCCTGCTCCAACCTCTATATGTATATAATAGTCCCCTGCTCCAACCTATATAACCTCTATATAATAGTCCCCTGCTCCAACCTCTATCACCTCTATATAACAGTCTCCTGCTCCAACCTCTATATGTATATAATAGTCTCCTGCTCCAACCTCTATCACCTCTATATAACAGTCCCCTGCTCCAACCTCTATATGTATATAATAGTCCCCTGCTCCAACCTCTATCACCTCTATATAACAGTCTCCTGCTCCAACCTCTATATGTATATAATAGTCTCCTGCTCCAACCTCTATATGTATATAATAGTCTCCTGCTCCAACCTCTATAACCTCTATATAACAGTCTCCTGCTCCAACCTCTATCACCTCTATATAACAGTCTCCTGCTCCAACCTCTATATGTATATAATAGTCTCCTGCTCCAACCTCTATAACCTCTATATAACAGTCTCCTGCTCCAACCTCTATCACCTCTATATAATAGTCTCCTGCTCCAACCTCTATATGTATATAATAGTCTCCTGCTCCAACCTCTATATGTATATAATAGTCTCCTGCTACAACCTCTATATGTATATAATAGTCTCCTGCTCCAACCTCTATATGTATATAATAGTCTCCTGCTCCAACCTCTATCACCTCTATATAATAGTCCCCTGCTCCAACCTATATAACCTCTATATAACAGTCTCCTGCTCCAACCTCTATATGTATATAATAGTCTCCTGCTCCAACCTCTATATGTATATAATAGTCTCCTGCTCCAACCTCTATCACCTCTATATAATAGTCCCTGCTCCAACCTCTATAACCTCTATATAATAGTCTCCTGCTCCAACCTCTATCACCTCTATATAATAGTCTCCTGCTCCAACCTCTATATGTATATAATAGTCTCCTGCTCCAACCTCTATATGTATATAATAGTCTCCTGCTCCAACCTCTATATGTATATAATAGTCTCCTGCTCCAACCTCTATATGTATATAATAGTATCCTGCTCCAACCTCTATCACCTCTATATAACAGTCCCCTGCTCCAACCTCTATAACCTCTATATAACAGTCCCCTGCTCCAACCTCTATATGTATATAATAGTCTCCTGCTCCAACCTCTATATGTATATAATAGTCTCCTGCTCCAACCTCTATAACCTCTATATAACAGTCCCCTGCTCCAACCTCTATATGTATATAATAGTCTCCTGCTCCAACCTCTATAACCTCTATATAACAGTCTCCTGCTCCAACCTCTATATGTATATAATAGTCTCCTGCTCCAACCTCTATAACCTCTATATAACAGTCTCCTGCTCCAACCTCTATAACCTCTATATAACAGTCTCCTGCTCCAACCTCTATATGTATATAATAGTCTCCTGCTCCAACCTCTATAACCTATATATAACAGTCTCCTGCTCCAACCTCTATCACCTCTATATAACAGTCCCCTGCTCCAACCTCTATAACCTCTATATAACAGTCCCCTGCTCCAACCTCTATAACTCTCTATATAATAGTCTCCTGCTCCAACCTCTATAGTCTCCTGCTCCAACCTCTATATAATAGTCTCCTGCTCCAACCTCTATATGTATATAATAGTCTCCTGCTCCAACCTCTATATCTATATAATAGTCTCCTGCTCCAACCTCTATATGTATATAATAGTCTCCTGCTCCAACCTCTATCACCTCTATATAACAGTGTCCTGCTCCAACCTCTATAACCTCTATATAATAGTCCCCTGCTCCAACCTCTATATGTATATAATAGTCCCCTGCTCCAACCTCTATATGTATATAATAGTCTCCTGCTCCAACCTCTATAACCTCTATATAACAGTCTCCTGCTCCAACCTCTATATGTATATAATAGTCTCCTGCTCCAACCTCTATCACCTCTATATAACAGTCTCCTGCTCCAACCTCTATATGTATATAATAGTCTCCTGCTCCAACCTCTATCACCTCTATATAACAGTCTCCTGCTCCAACCTCTATATGTATATAGTAGTCTCCTGCTCCAACCTCTATCACCTCTATATAACAGTCTCCTGCTCCAACCTCTATATGTATATAATAGTCTCCTGCTCCAACCTCTATCACCTCTATATAATAGTCTCCTGCTCCAACCTCTATATGTATGTATTAGTCTCCTGCTCCAACCTCTATATGTATGTATTAGTCTCCTGCTCCAACCTCTATATGTATATAATAGTCTCCTGCTCCAACCTCTATATGTATATAATAGTCCCCTGCTCCAACCTATATATGTATATATTAGTCTCCTGCTCCAACCTCTATCACCTCTATATAATAGTCTCCTGCTCCAACCTCTATATGTATGTATTAGTCTCCTGCTCCAACCTCTATATGTATGTATTAGTCTCCTGCTCCAACCTCTATATGTATATAATAGTCTCCTGCTCCAACCTCTATATGTATATAATAGTCTCCTGCTCCAACCTCTATAACCTCTATATAACAGGCCCCTGCTCCAACCTCTATCACCTCTACATAACAGTCTCCTGCTCCAACCTCTATATGTATATAATAGTCCCCTGCTCCAACCTCTATAACCTCTATATAACAGTCTCCTGCTCCAACCTCTATCACCTCTACATAACAGTCTCCTGCTCCAACCTCTATATGTATATAATAGTCTCCTGCTCCAACCTCTATCACCTCTATATAATAGTCTCCTGCTCCAACCTCTATATGTATGTATTAGTCTCCTGCTCCAACCTCTATATGTATATAATAGTCTCCTGCTCCAACCTCTATATGTATATAATAGTCCCCTGCTCCAACCTCTATATGTATATAATAGTCCCCTGCTCCAACCTCTATCACCTCTATATAACAGTCTCCTGCTCCAACCTCTATATGTATATAATAGTCCCTGCTCCAACCTCTATCACCTCTATATAACAGTCTCCTGCTCCAACCTCTATATGTATATAATAGTCCCCTGCTCCAACCTCTATATGTATATAATAGTCTCCTGCTCCAACCTCTATATGTATATAATAGTCTCCTGCTCCAACCTCTATATGTATATAATAGTCTCCTGCTCCAACCTCTATATGTATATAATAGTCCCCTGCTCCAACCTCTATATGTATATAATAGTCTCCTGCTCCAACCTCTATATGTATATAATAGTCCCCTGCTCCAACCTCTATCACCTCTATATAATAGTCCCTGCTCCAACCTCTATATGTATATAATAGTCCCCTGCTCCAACCTCTATATGTATATAATAGTCTCCTGCTCCAACCTCTATAACCTCTATATAACAGTCCCCTGCTCCAACCTCTATAAACTCTATATAACAGTCCCCTGCTCCAACCTCTATCACCTCTATATAATAGTCTCCTGCTCCAACCTCTATAACCTCTATATAACAGTCTCCTGCTCCAACCTCTATATGTATATAATAGTCTCCTGCTCCAACCTCTATCACCTCTATATAACAGTCTCCTGCTCCAACCTCTATAACCTCTATATAACAGTCCCCTGCTCCAACCTCTATATGTATATAATAGTCCCCTGCTCCAACCTCTATCACCTCTATATAATAGTCTCCTGCTCCAACCTCTATAACCTCTATATAATAGTCTCCTGCTCCAACCTCTATATGTATATAATAGTCTCCTGCTCCAACCTCTATATGTATATAATAGTCCCCTGCTCCAACCTCTAATATGTATATAATAGTCTCCTGCTCCAACCTCTATCACCTCTATATAACAGTCTCCTGCTCCAACCTCTATATGTATATAATAGTCTCCTGCTCCAACCTCTATATGTATATAATAGTCTCCTGCTCCAACCTCTATATGTATATAATAGTCCCCTGCTCCAACCTCTATATGTATATAATAGTCCCCTGCTCCAACCTCTATCACCTCTATATAATAGTCTCCTGCTCCAACCTCTATATGTATATAATAGTCCCCTGCTCCAACCTCTATATGTATATAATAGTCCCCTGCTCCAACCTCTATCACCTCTATATAATAGTCTCCTGCTCCAACCTCTATCACCTCTATATAATAGTCCCCTGCTCCAACCTCTATATGTATATAATAGTCTCCTGCTCCAACCTCTATATGTATATAATAGTCCCCTGCTCCAACCTCTATATGTATATAATAGTCTCCTGCTCCAACCTCTATATGTATATAATAGTCCCCTGCTCCAACCTCTATATGTATATAATAGTCCCCTGCTCCAACCTCTATATGTATATAATAGTCCCCTGCTCCAACCTCTATCACCTCTATATAACAGTCTCCTGCTCCAACCTCTATATGTATATAATAGTCCCCTGCTCCAACCTCTATATGTATATAATAGTCCCCTGCTCCAACCTCTATCACCTCTATATAATAGTCTCCTGCTCCAACCTCTATCACCTCTATATAATAGTCCCCTGCTCCAACCTCTATATGTATATAATAGTCCCTGCTCCAACCTCTATATGTATATAATAGTCCCCTGCTCCAACCTCTATCACCTCTATATAATAGTCTCCTGCTCCAACCTCTATCACCTCTATATAATAGTCCCTGCTCCAACCTCTATATGTATATAATAGTCTCCTGCTCCAACCTCTATATGTATATAATAGTCCCCTGCTCCAACCTCTATATGTATATAATAGTCCCCTGCTCCAACCTCTATATGTATATAATAGTCTCCTGCTCCAACCTCTATATGTATATAATAGTCTCCTGCTCCAACCTCTATATGTATATAATAGTCTCCTGCTCCAACCTCTATATGTATATAATAGTCTCCTGCTCCAACCTCTATATGTATATAATAGTCTCCTGCTCCAACCTCTATCACCTCTATATAATAGTCCCCTGCTCCAACCTATATAACCTCTATATAACAGTCTCCTGCTCCAACCTATATAACCTCTATATAACAGTCTCCTGCTCCAACCTATATATGTATATAATAGTCTCCTGCTCCAACCTCTATCACCTCTATATAATAGTCCCCTGCTCCAACCTATATAACCTCTATATAACAGTCTCCTGCTCCAACCTATATAACCTCTATATAACAGTCTCCTGCTCCAACCTATATATGTATATAATAGTCTCCTGCTCCAACCTCTATCACCTCTATATAATAGTCCCCTGCTCCAACCTATATAACCTCTATATAACAGTCTCCTGCTCCAACCTCTATAACCTCTATATAACAGTCTCCTGCTCCAACCTCTATATGTATATAATAGTCCCCTGCTCCAACCTCTATATGTATATAATAGTCTCCTGCTCCAACCTCTATCACCTCTATATAACAGTCTCCTGCTCCAACCTCTATAACCTCTATATAACAGTCCCTGCTCCAACCTCTATATGTATATAATAGTCTCCTGCTCCAACCTCTATATGTATATAATAGTCTCCTGCTCCAACCTCTATATGTATATAATAGTCTCCTGCTCCAACCTCTATATGTATATAATAGTCTCCTGCTCCAACCTCTATAACCTCTATATAACAGTCTCCTGCTACAACCTCTATAACCTCTATATAACAGTCTCCTGCTCCAACCTCTATAACCTCTATATAACAGTCTCCTGCTCCAACCTCTATATGTATATAACAGTCTCCTGCTCCAACCTCTATCACCTCTATATAACAGTCCCCTGCTCCAACCTCTATATGTATATAATAGTCTCCTGCTCCAACCTCTATAACCTCTATATAACAGTCTCCTGCTCCAACCTCTATATGTATATATTAGTCTCCTGCTCCAACCTCTATCACCTCTATATAACAGTCCCTGCTCCAACCTCTATATGTATATAACAGTCTCCTGCTCCAACCTCTATAACCTCTATATAATAGTCTCCTGCTCCAACCTCTATCACCTCTATATAATAGTCTCCTGCTCCAACCTCTATAACCTCTATATAACAGTCCCTGCTCCAACCTCTATATGTATATAACAGTCTCCTGCTCCAACCTCTATCACCTCTATATAATAGTCTCCTGCTCCAACCTCTATAACCTCTATATAACAGTCCCTGCTCCAACCTCTATATGTATATAATAGTCTCCTGCTCCAACCTCTATATGTATATAACAGTCCCTGCTCCAACCTCTATATGTATATAATAGTCTCCTGCTCCAACCTCTATCACCTCTATATAACAGTCTCCTGCTCCAACCTCTATCACCTCTATATAACAGTCTCCTGCTCCAACCTCTATCCTCTATATAACCTCTATATCTATATAACAGTCTCCTGCTCCAACCTCTATCACCTCTATATAATAGTCCCCTGCTCCAACCTCTATATGTATATAATAGTCCCCTGCTCCAACCTCTATATGTATATAATAGTCTCCTGCTCCAACCTCTATCACCTCTATATAACAGTCTCCTGCTCCAACCTCTATCATCTATATAACAGTCTCCTGCTCCAACCTCTATCACCTCTATATAACAGTCTCCTGCTCCAACCTCTATATCTATATAATAGTCTCCTGCTCCAACCTCTATATGTATATAATAGTCTCCTGCTCCAACCTCTATATGTATATAATAGTCTCCTGCTCCAACCTCTATAACCTCTATATAACAGTCTCCTGCTACAACCTCTATATGTATATAATAGTCCCCTGCTCCAACCTCTATAACCTCTATATAACAGTCTCCTGCTCCAACCTATATAACCTCTATATAACAGTCTCCTGCTCCAACCTCTATCACCTCTATATAATAGTCTCCTGCTCCAACCTCTATAACCTCTATATAACAGTCTCCTGCTCCAACCTCTATCACCTCTATATAACAGTCCCCTGCTCCAACCTCTATATCTATATAACAGTCCCCTGCTCCAACCTCTATAACCTCTATATAACAGTCTCCTGCTCCAACCTCTATAACCTCTATATAACAGTCCCCTGCTCCAACCTCTATCACCTCTATATAACAGTCTCCTGCTCCAACCTCTATATGTATATAATAGTCTCCTGCTCCAACCTCTATCACCTCTATATAACAGTCTCCTGCTCCAACCTCTATATGTATATAATAGTCTCCTGCTCCAACCTCTATCACATCTATATAACAGTCCCCTGCTCCAACCTCTATAACCTCTATATAACAGTCTCCTGCTCCAACCTCTATCACCTCTACATAACAGTCCCCTGCTCCAACCTCTATATGTATATAATAGTCTCCTGCTCCAACCTCTATATGTATATAATAGTCTCCTGCTCCAACCTCTATATGTATATAATAGTCTCCTGCTCCAACCTCTATAACCTCTATATAACAGTCCCCTGCTCCAACCTCTATATGTAAATAATAGTCCCCTGCTCCAACCTCTATAACCTCTATATAACAGTCTCCTGCTCCAACCTCTATCACCTCTATATAACAGTCTCCTGCTCCAACCTCTATGACATGTATATAATAGTCTCCTGCTCCAACCTCTATCACCTCTATATAACAGTCCCCTGCTCCAACCTCTATAACCTCTATATAACAGTCCCCTGCTCCAACCTCTATATGTATATAATAGTCCCCTGCTCCAACCTCTATATGTATATAACAGTCTCCTGCTCCAACCTCTATATGTATATAATAGTCCCCTGCTCCAACCTCTATCACCTCTATATAACAGTCCCCTGCTCCAACCTCTATATGTATATAATAGTCTCCTGCTACAACCTCGTAAAGTATTCAGACCCCTTGACATTTTCCACATTTTGTTACGTTCATCCTTTTTCTAAAATGGATTAAATAGTATTACACACAATACCCCGTAATGACAAACAAAAACATGTTTTTATTATGTTATTATTATTATTA